>NC_083761.1:3502783-3552053 GCF_963514075.1 Conger conger | reverse complement strand
CAGAGACGGAGGAGAGGAGAGACTCAGAGAGACGGAGGAGAGGAGGAGAGACAGACTCAGAGAGACAGAGGAGAGGAGAGCAGAGACTCAGAGAGACGGAGGAGAGCAGAGAGACTCAGAGAGACAGAGGAGAGCAGAGAGACTCAGAGAGACGGAGGAGAGGAGAGCAGAGACTCAGAGAGACGGAGGAGAGCAGAGAGACTCAGAGACGGAGGAGAGCAGAGAGACTCAGAGACGGAGGAGAGCAGAGAGACTCAGAGACGGAGGAGAGCAGACAGACTCAGAGACGGAGGAGAGCAGAGAGACTCAGAGAGACGGAGGAGAGGAGAGAGACTCAGAGAGACGGAGGAGAGCAGAGAGACTCAGAGAGACGGAGGAGAGGAGAGAGACTCAGAGAGACGGAGGAGAGGAGAGGCAGACTCAGAGAGACGGAGGAGAGGAGAGGCAGACTCAGAGAGACGGAGGAGAGGAGAGGCAGACTCAGAGAGACGGAGGAGAGGAGAGAGACTCAGAGAGACGGAGGAGAGACAGGCTCAGTGACGGAGGAGAGCAGAGAGACTCAGAGACGGAGGAGAGCAGAGAGACTCAGAGAGACGGAGGAGAGGAGAGAGACTCAGAGACGGAGGAGAGGCAGACTCAGAGAGACGGAGGAGAGGAGGAGAGACAGGCTCAGTGGCGGAGGAGAGGAGGGGAGGGGGGGGTGAGAGAGTGCTGAATGCGGGGGTCTTATCGGCACCCCCGTGCCCCCCCCTCTCTCAGACGGCCCGGCTCTTAATCGATTCATTAAGCCTCCGGACACGTGTTGCAGGGGAAGCGAGTGAGAGGACAGGAGAGGAGAGGAGTGGAGCGGAGCGTCTGAGGAGGAGAGGGGGAACCTGGGCCGGGACTTAATAAAACTCCCCAAACATCACGGGGAGTAAATCCTTCCCTGGGAAAGACAGAGAGCGCGAGCGAGAAGGGCAAACGAGTCGGTTAAGGAGGGAGGAGGGCGGGGCGGAGCCCGTCACCACGAATTATCACACCACAAAGACCATGCTGGTTCAAAGCTCCGCGCTAATCTTCCCGGGAATACTGATCCGAGGGAACATTACCATTCCTTTAAAAAAAAAAAAAAAAAAAAAAGCGAGCGTTTTTCCCCGACGTTCCCCGTCCAAAACTCCCCAAACTGCGCAGGAGAAGCCACCAGGGGGGCCGGGGGAGGAACGCTCCGCTACCTGTGTGCTTATCGCCATAGCAACAGAACAGGAGAAACACACCTTGAGCAAGCGGGGGGCAGCTCTCACTTCCCTGGCTGCAGGCTATCTGAACGATCCGACGCAGAAAGGCATAAACATCAAGCCCTTACTACGGGAACTTCGCAAAAAGCGATGGGGCGGAACCTTCCTGACGGCCTGCTTAACGCACCTCCACACTAAGCGCTAAAGCAAAGATCTAGAAAGGCGCGTTTCGATACACGTTTCGAGCGCAGGGTCATAACCTGACAGTGGAAATACACTGATTTCCCAGACACGTCGAAATGTGCAGAAAAGACAGCTCTCTTTAAAGATACAACGGGGTAATCCTCAGTCTCTCTCTCTCCTGAGCTTACAGTAGTGTCGGATAACAAGGTTTTCAATCACTCTCCCGGATTTCACTGTAAGAGGAGGAGCAGGATCTTTATTCAGAAGGGCCAACATCACTGGATTAAGCCCTTAGGTTAAAAAAAAAACCCAGCGTCTCCTTCTGAACAAATACGTTTAAGGAGCCGACGTTGACGTCGCCTCGCGGAAGGCTGGCGCTGGCTCCGGCTTCCGTTTCTGTTCGGCGGCGAGCGGAAATCGAACGGCTCTCTACGGCGTTAAACGAAGCGTGAAAGGGGACCCCGGAACGAGTCCTCCGGGGGCCGTGTCCGTCGCTCCCCACCGTTTAAACAGGTGAGTTGTAGGGCCGCGACAGCAGGCGAGGCACGGGATCTCGGGACCTAAACGCCCCGTCCATCACCTGGAAGTGTCATTCTGTCACCCCGGGGGGGGGGGGGGGGGGGCAGCGGGGCTTGTCATTAACCCAAGATGAGTGGCAGGTCTACGGCCCCTCCCCCTCTCAGCTGGTACACCCCCGCTCGCACGCCTGCCTTTTACCGCCGGTGTGTCAGCGGTATGTGTGAACGGGTGAATGAGAGGCATTGACTGTACAGCGCTACGGACAGAAAGCGCTACATAACCGCAGTCTGTTTAATGTAAGGTAATACTCTCTCACTCTCTCACTCTCTCACTCTCTCACTCTCTCACTCTCTCACTCTCTCACTCTCATTTACACACACGTACACTCACACAGACGCACAATTAAAGGCTCACAACAATGAGATTGACTACATTGTCCCAACAACGCTTCTGCCGGTTTAACGCACCGGGGCTCAACTTGAAGAAAGATTGTGAACTAATCACACATTTTCCTGTACGATTTATAACTGCGATGCAACGCTCACAGTAACAGTTGGCTTCTGTCAGTTTGATTAATACTGCCAGGCAGGAGCTAGAGGCAGCGAGAGAGAGAGAGAGAGAGAGAGAGAGAGAGAGAGAGAGAGAGAGGGAGAGAGGGAGAGAGGGAGAGGGAGAGGGAGAGAGGGAGAGGGAGAGGGGAGAGAGGAGAGGGAGAGGGAGAGAGGATGGAGAGGGAGGAGAGAGAAAGACAAGAGAAAGGGGAGAGGGAATGAGAGTGAGAGAGAGAGAGAGAGAGAGAGAGAGAGAGAGAGAGAGAGGATGGAGAGGGAGGAGAGAGAAAGACAAGAGAAAGGGGAGAGGGAATGAGAGTGAGAGAGTGAGAGAGTGAGAGAGAGAGAGTGAGAGAGAGAGAGAGAGAGAGAAATGAAAACTCTCACCAAGTTGCAATGAGTCAAAGAGCCAATGTACCCCTCTAACTGAGAGGCGGGCACACAGAGCAGCAGTCCAACACGCAGGGTGAGGCCCACTGCTGCCCGGTATCAGAAACCAAGCCTCCCCCTCTCCAACCGGTACCAGAATCTCAGTAACAGACATCCGACATACAACCCACCAACCCCCCACCCATGATTATTATAACCAATCAGACACAACTCTAGACTTCATAATCGCAGGCTGTCACGGATTGCGACGCGACGTCGCTCAGCGCGGCTACCTCATTAGCACCAGACATCAGCTACGCATTGATCAGTAGATTCGGCCCTTCTGAAAAACACACAGATCTAGCCTAAAAAACAGCTGGGTAAAAAGCCATTAAACCCATGATAGACTCCGCCGAACCCTACGCAAACACACACACACACACACACACCCCACCCCACCCCCCACTTCAGAACTGACGAAAGATTGAAGATTAATACAACTGTCTGTCTCAACATCTGCGACATTACAGAACTCGGAGACATGAGTTCTCACATTAACAGCGAAAGAAGCAAAAAAAAAAAACACGTTTATCAAAAGTTCCTCACGGCTGCATATTATATTTTAGTTAACTGACTTTACTGCCAAACGTTAGCTCTAGCTAAAGTCAACATAATACTATGCCCAGCGTGGCTCGCACCTGACTGGGACTAGTAATATTAAAAGTTTCTTTTTGTGGGATTGTCAAAATCATAACGGGTTCTATGCAATAGCACGGTGTCCTGCAGCGTACCTGAAGGGGATCGTTTTCTTCAGCGGACCATTTCCTAGACAGCTGCCAAAACCGCACTCGGAACTCGCCACAGGATCGCGAAAATACCACCTGTAGCTTCGGTACGGTCGCAGACATGCGTGAAACGCCCCCTAACTTTTACTCTTTAGAATTGCCGAGCGATCTTTTAAAACAACGTGTACATCACCGCCTCGTCAGCCTTACCACGCTCACATTGTCAAAACGCATGTAATCGGGAAAACGCTTCTGAACTGAACGGGGGGTAAAAGTAAACAAAGCATAGCGTTACCCCAATTCACATCAGTTAGAGCTGTTGGTTTATAAAACAACTGTGGGGGAAAAACGCTTGGATCGTGGTTAGTTTGAGAAACGCATGAAATGGCATAACGTTACATAAAATACGCATCCACAAACATAGCTAGCCAGCGCCACTCGCACAACACGCTAATGTGTCAGCTCGCTACATTTAGCACACATTACCGTCCATTATACACGGATTATGCCATAATGCGGAATTAATGTCTACTGCGTGTGTGTCGCCCACAATGGGGCAGGGGGGTGTTATATAAATTATATGATTTTTAAGGTACGGTACTGTGGTTTAGGATTAGGATGTGTTGTCTCCTTGTCCAAGGTGCACATATCACTTCCTCCTGCTCGTTTGTAAAAAGGCAAAAATATCTCCAGACACACACACACAAACCTGGATTTAAAAAGCCTTGCCTTAGAGCACAGCCGCCTCTTAAGCAAACGTTCGCCACGAGGTGACAGATCTTTTTTGTGCGGCTTAAAATAGAAACGCAATTAACATTGTGCTCACATCTTCGGGAGTCATATTATACACGAGATCTCACGAAGGCTCTGCCAGCAAAGGTAAAAGGGAAGCGGAATCGCATAATTTAGGTGTTGGCTTCCGCTGTCCCCGCGCGTGCCACACTCGCTCTGACGGTTCCAGATCAGCCCAACGTAGTTCAGCCAACAGCGCTGGAGGAAGTGGAAAAAATAAATAATAATTTAAAAAAAAACAGTTTGAGGAAGGAATACCGATAAACCTGGACACCAATTTCAGCGCAGCTTAAGGGTTTTTGTCTTTTAAAAAGGCCTTCTCAAAAACCACTTCACCACAAATACATACACAGCCTGTAAACACGTCTAGCTGGAAGAGAAAGCAAGGGAGAGAGAGAGTGAAGAACAAACACAGACAAACCGCCCGAAAAATAGCAGTCGAGAGCAGCGGCATTTAACCGCTCACCGAATCAGAGGTGTTCGCTGTTTATCAGAGACGTTGCCAAAAGGCTGTAAAATAAACAGAATATAAAAGGGCTTGCTTAAAAAAAAAAAAAAAAAACGACGGCGGCGGGAACCAAATGAAAGCAAGCGTGCGCATTAGCGACACGTTTAAAAAACCATTTCACGGCCGCCGAGTGGCTCTGACCGTGCCGAATGCTGGTTTATTTAAGAGAGGGTATAAATACGGGAGATCAAAGGGAGGAGACGGGCGGCTGGTGCGCGCGGTCCCCGGCAGACGTCTGACCTTTACCCGCGCATTAGTCTCAGTGCCGCGGCGGAGCAGACTGTTCCATTACCACGGACACGCGCCCAAATTGATTTGAATAAACCGAGAGAGCTGGCTCCGGCGCGCTTTCTGCCAGGCAGCAGGGAGAAATGGGAAAAAAAAAGTGGGCTTCAGGATTTTGTTATCCGGTCCCTCCGCCCCCTCTCACCCCCCCCCCCCCCCCCCCCCCAGTCCCAGGCCACCTCCTGAGCAAAGAGGGGGGGAAAAGCACCAAAGGTTTGGAGCTGATATCAGGAGCCAGCGGTTCTTTGGACATTCCCACCTGGGAGTTTCTCCGGCCTCCTTCACTGCTGTTCCCGCTTCCAGGGGGGGGTTGTTCGGGGTCGGCTGTAGGGCCATTGCTAAAGTTGGAGACTGTTCTAGGGGTCTACAGTTGGAGCCCACCACTAAAAATCCACCCAGAAGCAGGGAATACGTGACATAATTCCTAACTGTGCCCCAGATCTGCAGGGAAGCATACGGAGATACTGAGGCAGGGCAGCAGATCTTACGCCATGGTGTAGGGAACAGGAATTGTAGCCATAAGGTTGTAGGATTGAGTGGACCATTATTTGTTGGGTCCTTGGTAAATGGTCTGCATTTATATAGCTCCTTTATCCAAAGCACTGTTCTCATTCACCCGTTCACACACCAATGGCGATTGGCTGCCATAGAAGGCACCAACCAGTTCATCAGGAGCATTTGGGGGTTAGGTGCCTCAGTCAGGGACACTTCCACACACCCAGGGCGGGACTGAACCCTCCAACTGACAGACAACCGCTCTTACCTCCCGAGCCAATGTCGCACTCGCACACACACACACACACACACACACACACACACACACACACACACACACAAATGGTGATTGGCTGCCATACAAGGCATCAACCAGTCCTTTTGGGGGTAAGGTGCCTCAGTCAGTGTCACTTTGACACGCGCAGGGTGGGACTGAACCCGCCAACTGCCAGACTACCGATCTTAGCTCCAGAGCCAATGTCCAGACACACAGACACACAGACACACAGACACACAGACACACAGACACACAGACACACAGACACACTAATGGCGATTGGCTACCATGCAAGGCACCAACACTTAGCATTCTCCAAATCCGACTCCGCCCTCAAGGGGACCACCATCCAATAGGAGCCCGCCTGGCTACTTCCGGCCGGAGCCAATCATCCCGCCTCAACACCGCACGTTTTAACCGCCTTCAATCAGCGCCGGGTCTCGGACGCAGACGGCGAATCTCAGGCCCTTCTTTAACGCTCCCGCCCGAAACCACAACCGCGTACTTACCGTGCCCTTCCAGACTCTGCTCCACGTCCATCAATCTCCCCCGCTGGAACAACGGGCGAAAAGTCTGCGTGAGCACTCAGACGCGATTATCGAAACGAGACTGCAGAGTGCACGCGATAAGCATGTTGCCCGCGCCGGTTTACAGCCCCCCGGTGACTGCGTGGCCGTTAATTGCGCTTTCCACTTTATTGCAACGCTTGCAGCTGGTCCCGTTTAAACCGCGTTTACCGGGGTGAATGTGCATCGTTTTAATGCGCGTTACGGTTAAGTACAGGCAGTTACCTGGCCAGGTGCGGTTTTAGGATGCGTTTTACGATCAGGAAGCACCGGTGGTAGCAAGCAAGCACCTGTGTACGGGATTGAGAGAAAATATTTGGTGAAAAATGTAAAAAATAAATAAAAATAAACATACTCCTGTTTTCATATTCTCCCAACACTAGCTCATAGGCCTAGCAATTAAAAGCTCTGAGTTTTGAGCACGGGGGAACGGTTGATTAAAGGACGAGATTAAATGGGATGTTTCATTAGGGGGATTCTGTGTCTGTAATTATCCCTTCCTTAAAAAAAAAATTAAAAAAATCCCCCTCAACTTTAAACAAAGTAGGGCTTTCAAGATCCTGACAACCACACTTTGTCCTTAGATTTAAGCAAGTGCTTTATCCTTCTCACATCGGAGAAATTAACCCGTCACCGTAATTACCAAATAAATAGGGAAGTCGAGCCTGAGAAATTCTGAGTACTGGCATTTGAACTCAGAGTACCCTTGATGAACTCTTTAGCATATGAAATGCTAATGTGTACAGTAGAGGTCTGAGAACGCAGACACATGAAGATGAAAACCACGTTACCCCCTCTTCCTGTTTCACACACACACACACACACACAGAGGTGAAGAGCTTTGCAAAAACTCTGAAACTGTGATGACAAATATCTACAGGGAAACGAATCCAAACACTCAGACCTAACACATTCTTCTCAAACAATGCGAATGTCAGTATCTTTAAAAGGATACGAAAAGAAAAAAATTGAAAACAACAAGAATCATCTCAACCATCTGCCATTTCCGAAACACCAAAAAAAAAAAAAAAAAAAAAAGAAAAAAGTTTGCGCGGGGAACGTGCGAAGGGAAAAGTGAAGGTGGCACTTTAAACTCGACTCGTTCCGATTCCACAGATAGGAAGTCAGACCCCCTGAGGCACAAACCGCACAGCCTGCGAAACCCGTCAGTACCCAGGGCAGGTAGGCCACGCACCTCAACCCCTGCAGACGCTCATCCGGCCCGTGCAAAGGTCCGAGAATAAAGAAAGAAAAAATTCAACACCAAAAAAAAGGAAGGAAAAAAACGAGATAGGAGGTATTTCTGTTCTAAATTGACAGGGTGCGACGGTATCTCCCGGGAAAAGGCGGCGGGACGCGTGGGGGCCCCCGGGCGGGGGCGAGGGAACGCCTCGCTCTGAGGCGCGCGGGTGACATTCAGCCGGCCGGCGGGAGGGAGGGAGGGAGGGGCCCCCGGGGGCCGGAGGGGACTCCCATAAACCGGGCCCCGGCTGTCAGGCCTCGAGCTCCATTACGGCGAAGCGACACGACCAAGAAAATATTCATAAATAATAAAGGAAACGTGAAGCTACACAAAGGCTGGGGAGCACCAGGACATTCGGGGGCCTATCCGCTGAACTGTCGGGTCTGTCTGTCGCTGCGAATTCATTTCAAGAGGGTCCTGGGAGAGCGCCCAGGCGGCAGGCTAAAGAAACAAACAGAAGCCAACGGTCGACGGGCGGGAGGTTTGCCCACAGATGAGCGGGACGAGAGCGGAACCGTGGGCCGAATCGCAGGGGGGGGCACCAGGGACGCTGGGCCCCACCACCCCAGAACATCCTGTGTGTTTAATATGGGCCCCAGTCAGTCACAGTGCTTTGAATCGTCCCAACAGCACAACAAACTGTTAATCGCACCGCGTACTGCAGCACAAATGATTATATTCACTCACTGCATTGCATTACACACCCACTTCACCTCCGTTCCATACGTCACCTGTCGCCAAGCACGTCACTGACACGAGGGGAAACATCTGTGTGCAACGCATTAGCCGCAGTTTCAAAGGGAAGGAGATAACAACAGGAATAGGAACTCGATATGTCCTCTTTTCTTTTCGCGTTCTGTGACGATGTTCTGCGACGATGTACACAAGTCAACTCAAACACGAGCACATCGTAAACGAGACAATTACAGAGACATCCCTGTGTGAGGGACGCGTCCCGGTGCAGAATCGGTTAAACGTCACCGGGGCGTTACGAGGACCGCAGACGGCAGCGTGTTCCTCAGGAGGAGAGGAGGGGGGATCGACAGAGTCGAGCGTGACTCATCGTTATTTGGATCAGGAGCGTCATCAATCTTCTCCCAGAACCCCCTCCTGAGCTCAGCCTTCAGCTCATGAACTAATGTTTTCCTCCGATTCCCCGAGTCTCGGGCCACAGGAACGCAGGGCCGGCGGCTCCCAGCAGAACCAGGACGGATGATGAATTGGGCCCTCGGTCCGTCGGCGAACGGGCGGCCATCTTAATGAAAGCACACGAACACCTGTTCGGCATTTCTGATGGAGCCTACTTCTCAGTATTGCGAGGTTTCCTTCTAGGAAATGTGTGAAGTCTTATCAAGCTCATCACATGTATAGACAGTACACAAGCACGTATACAGACATGTACACTGTCGCAATCCTGCTTAAACCCTTGTATCTCCATTTTTGTATAAAAAAAATAAAGAAATAAAAACATGAAAGTTGGTTCCATCGACTGTCAGAGTTTGGGGTAATATATGTGTCGAAGGGTTCCGTTATGGCATACATCGCATTCTCACTAATATAACAAAACCCCAAACATGGTCCAGTAAGGTTGTAGCCGTGACCCGTTGGCTTGACGTAAACATGCTAAATCAACACATTTGGCAGACGCTCTTATCCAGAGCGACACACAGTTGATTAGGCTAAGCAGGAGACAATCCTCCCCTGGAGCAATGCAGGGTTAAGGGTCTTGCTCAGGGGCCCAACGGCTGTGCGGATCTTATTGTGGCTACACCGGGATTAGAACCACCGACCTTGCCAGTCCCAGTCATTCACCTTAACCACTATGCTACAGGTCGCCCTGCCACCAGAGGGACACACGTCCAAACCGCTACACCCCTACAGTCTTCGAGGCGGGAGCCATACCTCTAACCGCCCCCCGTACCGTATGTTCATCAGTTTCCGATTCTCATAAGCGCCGGGGGAAATTAAACGGATTTGGGCTTCGTCCCAGGCCGGAAGCCTGCGAGAGGGAGATAACCCCGACGGGTCACGTCCGGGTCGGTCCGCGCATCGCTCAAACCCGACGGCCTTTTATTTACACACCGGAACGTGGCGGGGTCGAACCCCGCCGGGAGACTAACCGCCGCGGCCCTCGGACCCGAGGTCAACGGGGAAACATTCAGCCGCTCGTCTCCGAACATGAGCTGTGCAAAACGATAATTGCTGGCTTCCACAAAGGCAAAGAATAATTACAGGTACATTTGCCATTTACCTGTGATTCAACACAGCCCACAGTCAAGGACACGGAGTTACTGAGTATGGGCACCGATTAAATGGTCTCAAATAGTGCAAACGCTGCCTTCTGGCCCTCTGAAATAATTACTCCATCTTACTACTATCCTAGCACTTTCTGAGTTTGAGTTTTCAGAAAGTTGTCACGTGTCGTCGTCTTCTCTCAATGCTTTTGCCATCTATTTTATTTTGTTTTAGCTTTCATTTTCATATTTAATTGTGAAACTGTTTATTTTGTTCATTTAAATATGTTTTATGATCTCTGTGCAGCACTTAGTACATTTCATTAAGGTAAGCGCTATACAAACAAAGATTTATTTTTATTATTATTATTATTATTATTAGCATTAATTGTTCAGCATTAAGAAAAACCAGTGCAGCTAGTGGAAACCAAACCGAACCTCAGCCCTCTTAAAAAGAACTGCAGAAACTCATAAGGGATTTTGATAAGCCTCCAAACCCCTCTCTATTCAGCGATGAGGCCACCTCAAACAGGTTTCTCCCTCTCCCTCTCCCTCTCCGTGGCTGATTGAAGGAGGAGAAAGACCCGTCCCAACTGGAACACTCTGCCCCTGACGCTCCCAAAAGAGCGGGAACAATACCCGCCCCGACACCTGTTGCCAGGCAACACGCGGAAAGGGCGGGGAGAACAAAGAGAGGCGGTTTTAGCGAGTGGAGGAACGTTCCGGAGAGGTTCGCGGTGACACGAACGAGACAATGGGCCCGCATGGAGAGGGAGAGGGAGCGCGGCCATTTCTCCCCGCAGATCCTCCCAGTGGCTGCTGATTGGCTGATAAACAAGCTTCTTCTAAGGCCTCTCTAACACAACGACTGAAGGCGTGAAGGCTCATTTTCTCTCCGTGTTCTCGCTTTTTGTGTCACTTCCTGCCACCCACTCCAAACTTAATGCAACACCCCCCCCCCCCACCTCAACCAGCCCCCCATCCCCTCCCCCACCCTCGAAGCGAACAACAGCATCAGATAAAGGCTAAGAAGAGGCACCCAAAATGACCCCTCTGCCATTTTTCCGCCAACACCCGTGCCAATTGGGGCCAGGAACCTGAAAAGCCGGGAACATGGTTTAAGCGGCCGGCGGACCTGGGGGGGGGGGGGCAGGAGGAACACCGGGGGGCCCTTTCTACCGATACGGATTTCAGTTTGGACTGGGGCAAGCCGGTCTACCTCTGGTCAGACTCCTGAGTGAGTAAGCCAGCAATCCCATAATGCACCTATCAGCAGCATACATTCTGTACTACGGACAAAAAAAGTGCCTGATATGCACAGATGTATTCTAGTGTATTCGAGGGACCCAGCGTTTATTCTGCCTTACCGTCCTGAGCATAATGCATAATGGTTAAGGTAAATGACTGGGACACGCAAGGTCGGTGGTTCTAATCCCGGTGTAGCCACAATAAAATCCGGACAGCCGTTGGGCCCTTGAGCAAGGCCCTTAACCCTGCATTGCTCCAGGGGAGGATTGTCTCCTGCTTAGTCTAATCAACTGCACGTCGCTCTGGATAAGAGCGTCGGCCAAATGCCAATAATGTAATGTAATGTCCAACCACAATCTGAAAGTGCAGCAGTGTTTAAGGAGCTCTGGGCATTCTCTGGGGGGGCCACTGTCATTATACCCTGGAGGCACTTACTGAATGTACAGAATGTCTTCAGTAAACAGCCAGCTGTGTGTGTGTGTGTGTGTGTGTGTGTGCGCGTGCGCGCGTAGGTGCATCTCAAGATAAGCACGTCTGCTAAAATGTAATTGCCAGACTATGTTTGTGTAATTGTTGTTCATTAGACTTTCCATCAATTCCCCATTCGTTTTAAAATCTTTTTGAAGATTAACCCTCAAAGGATGTAAGGTAAGGTAATGTTATGGCAAAAATAGCTGAACAGATGAACAGCATTCAATTCGTCCAGAAATCACATCCCAGGACCCAGCAAGATCAACTCAAATTTAACTGTATTTGATAGATGACTCATTCACCAGAGGCTTTTTAATTGAGCAAATTACAGGCTGGTGAAATCAGTGGGCGAGTCATTGCTAAAAACGAGAAGCAGGGGAAATAATTGGTATAACTTAAAACACATTTTCCCATGCAGAAGCTATCGGCTGTAACAAAAACCAGCAGAGCACAGGAGACCCTCCCGAACATGCTGAAAACCCGTCTGCTGAGGGGTTTTCCATCCATCCATCCATCCATCCATTATCTGAACCCGCTTATCCTGAACAGGGTCCCCCTCTACGTGCACCTGGCGGTCGAGCTGCACGTTCACACCTGTTTTCCGTTCTGGTTCCTCAGTGGTGGAATGACCTGCCTACCACTGTCAGAACAGCAGAATCCCTCCCCCTATTTCGACGCAGACTCAAAACCCACCTTTTCAAACTCTACCTTAGTCCTCCCTCCTTTCTGATATCCCTATCCTTGTCTAACCCCCCCCAAAAAAAAAAAAAAAAAAAAAAAAAAAAAAAAAATTCTGATGACAACTATGTTTAGAACAGCATTTCCTGTGTATTTTGCTAGTTTCTGGATGTGATGCTCTGACTTATGGTAGAACCTATGCACTTGTAAGTCGCTTTGGATTAAAAGCGTCTGCCAAATGACTAAAATGTAAAAAATGTAAAATGCAGGGGGGCTGGAGCCTATCCCAGCATACATTGGGCAAAAGGCAGGAATACACCCGGGACAGGTCGCCAGTCCATCGCAGGGTACACACACCATTAATTCACACACTCATACCCACGGGCAATTTAGACTCTCCAATCAGCCTAACCTGCATGTTTTTGGACTGTGAGAGGAAACCGGAGTACCCGGAGGAAACCCACGCAGACACGGAGAGAACATGCAAACTCCGCACAGAGAGGCCCCGGCCGACGGGGATTCGAACCCAGGACCTCCTTGCTGTGAGGCGGCAGTGCTACCCACTGCACCATCCGTGCCGCCCCGCTAAGGGGTTTTTAGGAGGCAATTTTTATATCATTAGCTGCAACTATTTCATCACAAACTCGTCTGACAATCAAAAATGGCAACCAGCGTCTCTGCGTCGTCAGACATGTGGAAAAAAAGACCATTAATAATAAATATGAATAAATAATGAATCCAAAGTTCAAAGCGTTACGGAGACTGATGGCACGAGGGACACGGTCACAGAGCTGGAGAAAACATCGATGGGGTCGACAGTGGCGGTTTTCCCCCTAGAGGACGGGCGGACTCCCCCCGCCGGGCGAGACTCACCCTGCCTGTCGCAGCGCGTCCAGGCACCCGGGCGTGGCGGCTAACGGCTAACGCACGACGACCCGCTATCCCACTATCCCGCCAAGTGCGGCTCACATGAAAGGAGGCGACGTCTCCATCAGCCTCGCCGTGCGACGGGCTCACGTTCCTGAGCCGAGCTAATCGCTCCGGAAACTTCCGAGCGGTGCAAACATCTCAGACACGGAGAGGAGGGGGGGGGGGGGGGAGCCGTCAAACGCACGCACAGAACAGTCGCGAGACGGGAGAGGAGTAATCTGAGGTGACAAACGAAGACGAGCTAAACCACATTAAGGCCGGGGGGCGATTCGGAGCCTTACCTCCGGATATTTCTGTTTGAGCGTCTTGTGCATCTCCCGGAAGCGGCTGTACCTCCTGAACACGGTCCACGTTTCATCCGACACGGTGATCTGTGGGAGGAACCACAACACTCAAATCATTAGCATCAACTGAAGGGGAGGAAGGGGGGGGGGTGAACCAACAAGAATAAATCTGTAACTTTTCATAGGATCGTAAACGTTTTGTTCGGCAACCATTTCACGGAACATTCTAAAAGAACTTGCTCTGACATCAGTATGTAGTCTTTCAGCACCTAAAAGAAATATCTGACCCAGGTCTGGTTCAGTACATGGCAGCAAGAGAGTCTAAAGCCACAAAAAAAACAACAAAAAAATCCAGCCACTGACAACGCTCCGTATCGTGTTCTAAGACTCACCACCTGCGATCAGACGGGTTAGAAGTGACAGGTGGAGGTGCCGACAGACATCACTGGCAACATTTTACAACCGTTTCGTCATCTCGTGAAAACTTTGGTCTGAACTGAGCTTAAAGCCGTCACTTTCATCAGCAGGTTCCTCAGGGCACAACACGAGCGCTAGGCTAAGCCATAAATCCAGCACGAGCACAGTGTCAAACCCACCCATTAGAACAGCCTCTGGTCTTAACCGTAACACATTATTCTTAAGATAATTCCCCAAGTACAGGTATCACCACAACAAGTGTTGTTGTCATTCAAGAAACTTTTATGTCAAGGAAATTTAAATACTTTTTTTTTTTTTTTTTCCCCAGGTCTTAGAGGTTAAATATTCTTAATTCGGAAACTTTCAAAAGGAAACAATGAGGAAGCCCAATTTTGTTCTTCAGCCCTCATTAAAAACGTTCACACATCCCTGTCACTCATTTTATAGACAGCAACTTTTTCTGACACCCTCAATTCCACACAGCAAGGCGCTGCTCGGAAGAATATACAAAGTACACGTCTGATTGCACGAGCGGCACTCAGGAACAGATAACACTTCACAATAAGGTCACATGAACCGGCATTAACCAACTACGGAGAAGTCATTCTGTACAGCTTCGTTTATAGATTTGTCTATCTTCAGATCATGTCACCGACTACACTAGTTAATGCCGATTCATCTTGGAAGTGTTTGTTAATGGTTAACCAATTATTAGTTAATCTACGGTTAGCTAATGTAGAAATACCCGTACAACTAATAGTTAAATGCATTATATAATGTGAATATCACTATTAATAAATATGTACACCAATTCATGCCAACGACGACATAATTTAATGCCAATTCATGCACCCGTCTTGTAAAGTGTGACAAAGAAAAGTTCAGACCACTGTTTGGTTGGCGCGGTCTCGGTCAGACATTGGCAGGGTTGTCAGAGCTTTGTCTTTGGGCAAATGACCATGTCCTCCTGTTCACTGTCGCTATTAAAAGAGTTGCCACTTGCACTGTCAGAATTACTGTGTCACATCCCGATAAGTTTTCATTTGCTGGATCACCAAACTCATTATTTTACACTCGTGTAATTAAAAGCTAATTAACGGTTAATGATAATTACAGCTTGTTTGAGTTGGTGTGTTCTCACGCAAGCTGACGGTCGATTTCAGACACCAGGGTACGGTCCTTGAAAGCAAAACTTATGTTCAACTACACAACATTTTGCACAAAGACAATGGCTTATAATACATCACCTTGGGGTCCACAAGTTTAACACAACTACAGCTAGACATACATTTTCTTCACACAGAGTTCACCAAAAATTGACACAAAATGTGCTGTGTTTATGTGTGAGGTGTTTATTTTACGGATCAAGTTTGAGAGGTCAGTTGACTGAATCTTGCCAAAGGCTTGCACTACGTCGATCTATAAATAGGGACGTTGAACTTAAACAGAGAAAAATTGAACTTTCTAGCCAGTGGTGAAATTACACAGTTTTTTGTGACAATAAGATAGGATTTAAAACCTTTTCCCACACTCAAGGATCCCATTGAAGGGGCACAAAAGGACAGAGGAGACAGGCTATCGCTGACCTTTCAGAGACCGTACTTAAAAATTGGGCAGGCTAGCATTTCACCGGCTCACATGAACCTTTAAATTCTATGCATCCAATTATGACTTCGGTCCCGAGATTCCAAGAGACTGCGATTTCGGCGTACTCAATTTTCGAAAGTGAAAAAGGAAAGTTCAGAACCGAGGGAAGTATTTTCAGTACATTAGGCCCGATATGATATCAAATTATGAAAAGGAGCAATAACTGGCAGCAACTGAAAATATAACGGGGTCCTTCACCTCCTGTTCTTTTAGAAAACCATCGCTGCTTTTGTCTCCCGAGTCAAGCGGCTCTCAACGACGAGACTCCCAGCCGACTGTGAAGGCTAATTAAAACGTCTCCGAGCGGAGATCGCGTTTTGCGGTGGGGGCGGGAGATAAATACATAAAACGGCAGCCCTGTTGCAGTCAGGGTGTCAGGCTGGGAGCGAGTCAGAGGATCCTGTAGAAACGGGCGTCATGGAGCCCTCCCGTTCAGCCAGGGAGGGAGAGAATACGCCACTGATCTCCCGTTCAGCCAGGCAGGGAGAGAATACGCCACTGATCTCCCGTTCAGCCAGGCAGGGAGAGAATACGCCACTGATCTCCCGTTCAGCCAGGGAGGGAGAGAATACGCCACTGATCTCCCGTTCAGCCAGGGAGGGAGAGAAACCGACGCTGATCTCCCGTTCAGCCAGGGAGGGAGAGAAACCGCCACTGATCTCCCGTTCAGCCAGGGAGGGAGAGAAAACCCCACTGATCTCCCGTTCAGCCAGGGAGGGAGAGAAACCGCCACTGATCTCCCGTTCAGCCAGGGAGGGAGAGAAAACCCCACTGATCTCCCGTTCAGCCAGGGAGGGAGAGAATACGCCACTGATCTCCCGTTCAGCCAGGGAGGGAGAGAATACGCCACTGATCTCCCGTTCAGCCAGGGAGGGAGAGAAACCGACGCTGATCTCCCGTTCAGCCAGGGAGGGAGAGAAACCGCCACTGATCTCCCGTTCAGCCAGGGAGGGAGAGAAAACCCCACTGATCTCCCGTTCAGCCAGGGAGGGAGAGAAAACGACGCTGATCTCCCGTTCAGCCAGGGAGGGAGAGAAAACGCCACTGATCTCCCGTTCAGCCAGGGAGGGAGAGAAAACGCCACTGATCTCCCGTTCAGCCAGGGAGGGAGAGAATACGCCGCTGATCTCCCGTTCAGCCAGGGAGGGAGAGAAAACGCCACTGATCTCCCGTTCAGCCAGGGAGGGAGAGAAAACGCTGCTGATCTCCCGTTCAGCCAGGGAGGGAGAGAAAACGCCACTGATCTCCCGTTCAGCCAGGGAGGGAGAGAAAACGCCACTGATCTCCCGTTCAGTCAGGGAGGGAGAGAATACGCCACTGATCTCCCGTTCATCCAGGGAGGGAGAGAAAACGCCACTGATCGTTCAATTAAACCTGTAATTTTCCCTGCTGGATGCCGGCACTCGTCCAACGACAGAGTAAAACCTGCATGTTTGATTAATTTATTAATTTATTTATGTTTTAAAAGAGGGGAACCCACCACTGGAACCTTCGGAGCTAGGATTTGAAGGGCACGATTAATTACAATTACAAAAGAAAGAAAGAGGAAAAAAGGCAGAGAAAAAGGCACAGGGAATGAGAGAGAGAGAGAGAGAGAGAGAGAGAGGGAATGAGAGAGAGAGAGAGAGAGAGAGAGAGAGAGAGAGAGAGAGAGAGAGAGAGGGAATGAGAGAGATAAAATGAGAGGGAATGAGAGAGATAAAATGAGAGGGAATGAGAGAGATAAAATGAGGGAATGAGACAGAAAATGAGAGAATGAGAGAAAATGAGAGAGGGAATGAGAAAGAGAGAGATAGAGACAGAAAATGAGAGAGAGGGAATGAGAGAGAGAGAGAGGGAGGGAATGAGAGAGAGAGAGAGAGAGAGAGAGAGAAAGAGAGAATGAGAGAGAGAGAGAGAAAGAGAGAATGAGAGAGAGAGAGAATGAGAGAGAGAGAGAGAGAGAGAGAATGAGAGAGAGAGAGAGGGAATGAGAGAGAGAGAGAGGGAATGAGAGAGACGGAATGAGAGAGAGAGAGAGAGAGAGAGAGAGAGAAAATGAGAGAGGGAATGAGAGAGCGAGATAGACAGAAAATGAGAGAGAGAGGGAATGAGAGAGAGAGAGGGAATGAGAGAGAGAGAGAGAGGGAATGAGAGAGAGAGAGAATAAGAGAGAGAGAGAGAGAGAGAGAGAGACAGAGAATGAGAGAGAGAGAGAGAGAGAGAGAGAGAGAGGGAATGAGAGAGAGAGAGAGAGAGAGAGAGGAGAGTAAGGGAGCCCGGAGAGGGCCCTGAGAGATCACTGACCCACAGCTCACCTTCACTTCAAACTCGTAGTGCTCGTCCTTCCCCTGCCCCCGCAGCACGTACCGCGGGATCCCCACTCTAACCAGGTCCCTCGTCCCGTCCGGACCGGGGGCCAGGGGCCGGGAGGCCAGCCGCTGCTGAGGGAGGGGGGACCGGGGAGGGGGGGGGAGGAAGAGGTAAAAGAGCACAGCACTCAGGCAGGGGGAATCAGAAACCAGGACACCGGCATTTGGAGCTCTGGAAGGATCCCAGTTACACATCCAGGTTAAGAGCGTACATTAGAGGATGGCATTATGGCGTACACCTGCAGCAAGCACCCAGAAAAACGCACTTAACGCTAGAAATAAAGTGGAGCTGTTCAGGCAGCGGCTGACGCAGATGCATTCAAACACGTCGGGGAGGCAGAGCGACACACGCGTAATCTCTCTCCGCGAGTGCTTTGATGTACAGCGCGATGCTAATACCTGTCCGTTAGCCTGACGCGCGCTAACGGCTAATCTGCATTTAAACTCCAACTGAACCTGAACTTTAGCTCGGAAACGACAACAACGCAGGCCTAATGACGAATAAACGCACGTGGGATTACAGACGCGACAGACAACTCGCACAAACCGTGACAAGCCGGAGCCAGGGATTATAGGAGTGCAATCTTTATTTAAATTTCTCTCGACATAAACGTGACAGTCACCGCACACCAAATATGACGTGCAGTCCGTTTAATCATATTTTGTGAATTACATCCATATCTCCATTCTTTTGCGGTAAGAAATTCATAATAATTACTGAATTCTTTATTCAAGGGACTGTGTGAATGTTGCAGAAGAAAGAAGATGAGACAGAATGACAAACTCAAACAAAAGGCAAAATAAGGAAGACCAAAAAAAAAAAAAAAAAAAAAAAGACAGAACAAATTTGACCTAAAATATCAGCATTGTCAAATACTTAACTTGTACTTAGTTAATATATTTAAAACTGTTCAACTGTATTGTGCAACAGAGTGTGGCATGCAATGCCATATAACAGCCATTCCACCCCATCAAATTCAATGATGAACAGAATCCACAAACTTCAGATTATTAATATGAAGTTCGGCTTTTTGGCCGACTACGTGCTGAAAGTGTTGCTTCACTTATTCCATTTGTCAAACACCTACACAGACCAACGAGACACACTTAAAAATAGAGAGGCGTTAAAATCGTACAAAAGATTTTAAAAAGCAACTGGGGCTTTTGGGATTGATCCTGAAAATGGCACCTTTCAGCATCGATCGCAATGCCAAGAGCCAGCATAAAGCCACATTATGAGATATCATCAGTACAATGCCTTAAATTAACGAGTCATTTTTCCACAGCTCCAAACAAACACTACATTTTGTGTTATATTCTCGCTTGCGGTCAGTTGAAATGTGTTCCGTGTATAATTTCCCATTCGTAAGCGAGAAAAAGCACACAAAAGAATAAGGTCACCAGAATTACAAAGAAGTTGATATTTAAGATGTTGTTATTTCCCCTCTGTTGAGCGTGAAGACTCTTTTTTTGCACAAGACAACAGCTTTTTTTTTTGCGAAACATCGCGTCAAACGTCAAAAGTGCAGGTTTTGTGTCGACAAACTAAGAAAAACACCGACACTTAATTTCCACTTGACATTTCCTCTTCCCACCTTCCCCCCCCTCCTCACCTCTGAGCATTAATTACAACCGTTCCAATTTTAAAACGCAAACTTCACCCCCCGATGCAACCACGACGCCCCGTGCAAATTAAGCGAGCAGAAAGCGCAGCTGCCTCCAAGCGGAGAATCACAGAGTGAGTGACGGGAAAGCGTGGGCCATTATCCGCAACAAACCGAAAAAACGGAAATTCATTTCCCCTCACATAACCAACCAACCAGCCAACCCTCCCCCTGCCGTCCCAAGGCCTGCCGTGTCTCCGTTAAACCCGGCAGGAATGCAGAGTGATCGCCGGGGAGGAGAAAAATACTAAATAAAAAAACGTATGGATAGAAAGGCACGAAGCCGGAGTTTGAAAAATGACAGACACTAATTGAGTCGACCTGTCAATGGGGACGGCCTTGCGAGAGCCAGGCATCCCCGTTCTATCGCTCCGCCAAGCTGACAGGGTTCAATAACGCCGGCTGAGGAGAGGCGCACAGCGCTGAAGGGTGCCCCTTATGCAGCAAAGTTCCTGATAAAGGAACCCTCCTCCTCTTCACCCATCTGGCATGCGCTGCACCTTAAATACGGCAAACCGGAGAATGGGGAACCAATTTGTTGGAAATGTCAAGGACTAGGAAATTGAATCGGATGAGAGACACACGTGCGCCCGCACACACTGAAGCACACGTGCGCGCACACACACGCATACACACACTCACACACACACACACACGGAATAACGAGAGGTCAGCTTTCGGTTGTGTCCTATGAAAGGTTTAAAGGCCTAATGTGTGTCTAACACATCGCCAGGTGGAACCTGATTAAAGACAGGAAACGGATCAAAGTGCAAACTGGCAAAAAATATTATGAACAAATTCCACAAATAAAACAGAATCGACAGAGACAGAGACAGAGACACACAGACACACAGACACACAGACCAGCATAATGCCGTACACAGACACACAGACACACAGACCAGCATAATGCCGTACACAAACGCACATTTCTTAAACGTCTTTTTCTAAATTCAACTCGCAATAGTGTTTTAATAAAACTATCACTTTGGCTTGTTTCTTCGCGTCATCTTTTCGGGTTTTTGGCCGTCGTCCGCGCCTCGCACCGCAGCTCCTCAGTCAGACCGCCGACAAGTGATGAACGAGGAGCGCGGCCTCCGCCCGGCAGCCGAACGTCAGCTTCCAGACATCGGCGCGGGGGGTGGCGTTGGAGCAGCCGAGCGACGGGAGGATCAGCACGCCGTTGGCGGCCCCGTTCCGCCGCCTGGGCCGGGCCGGGCCGAAGACCACGTCCAGCTGGAGCGCCCCGTCCCGCTCCGCCACCAGCACGCAGCGGACGTCCGAACAGCGGCGCAGGGCCAGCCCCTCGAAATGGGCCCGGCGGGGCGGCATGGCGAAGGAGCCGGGGACCGGGTAGAACACGCCGTCCTCCTGCACCAGCCCCAGGTGGGTGTCGGTGAGGAAGAACTGCGAGATGGCCTTCGGGCCGGGGCCGGGGTCGGGGGTCACGGCCACGCCCACGCTGGTGTAGAGCAGGAGCCCGACCTCGGCCAGGACCGGACGGTCCTTCCCCATGTTGCTGTGCAGCAGGCAGGCCAGGTCGGCCAGGACCTTGTCGAACTGGGCGCAGACCCGGAAGCCCTTGGCCGGAAGGTCGGGGACGCGGGAGGCCCAGTCCAGAGACAGCTCCATGAGGTCCCCACGGAGGAGAGGGTGGCTCCCGGAGACCTCCTCTTCAGCCCCGGGGCCCGGGGCCTTCAGCAGGGCGCCCAGCAGCTCCTGGGTGAGGTGCTTGCTGTGGGTGTAGACGGTCAGCACGCTCTCCGCCGCGCAGCCCTGGAGTCTGACGTGCTGCCCGGCGAAGCCCACGTGGACCTCGGCGATCTGCGGGAGGGGCGTTGTGTGGAAGACGGCCAACGGCGCGTCGGCGTCGGGGTCGGAGGTCAGCGCGTACAGCGCGGAGTCGAACAGGAGCACGCAGGCGGCCCTGGGAGTGGGCTCCCGGCAGTTGGCGACTCTGAGCCAGAACACGGCGAGCAGGCTTTGGGACAGGGCGGGCGGCACCACGGCGTGCAACTGGGCCAGCAGGGCGGGCGGAGGGAGAGCCTGGAGCTCCAGCAGGGGCGGGGGGAACTCCACCAGCCCCTGGCGGAACACCCGAGCGTTTCCGCCGCTCACAGAGTCCTCCATCATCCTCTCGGACGGCGAGGCGTCGCCGGACACGTGGGCGTCCCCCGGGCGGGTCGGCGGAGTCTCGGCCAAGCAGCCCTTCCTTTTCGGGACGCGGCACGTCAGGGGCACCTCCAGGTACGCGTGATGGATGGGCGGCCGCTCTTTAATGACCGGGTGCCTGTGCCTGGAGGAGGTGCTGGCGTGCGGGGCGTCCCCCGGCGCCGGCGGCCGGATGGCTCTCTGCAGCCGCTGACTGGCGTCTTGGCACAAGGAGGAGACCCGTCCCGCCAAATTGCCCAGGATGAAGCTGTGGTTCGGGCCGAGGTCCCGGGACGCGCGCTCATTATCCCGTCCCGTCCGCGGGCGTCTCTCCGCGGACCCGTCGTCGGCGTGACCGAATTGGCCTTCCGACGGGCGCCGCTTCGCGGAAGTTTCCGGGCCCGCGCCGGCCGCCGGGATCTCCGGGGCGACGTCCCGCACGCGGTAACGAGCGGCCTGGAGGAGGGGCGGCCCCGTCTCTAACGAGGTCTCCGCGGGCTCCGGGCTGCGGCGACCGCCGCTAACGGTGAGGTAGCCGCCACCGCCGCCCCCGTCTGATGGACTCGGGTCGACGACTCCGCCGAATCCGTCGCCTCCCCCCGGGACCCGTGACGGCCAGCGTCTCCGACCCGCCGGCCCCTCCCCGTGACCCCCGGTCTCCCGGCGATGGTCCTCCACGCCCGCGTGACGCTCCATGGCGGCCACGGTGGCCTCGACGCGTCCTCGTGGTTTATGAGGCACGTCCTGAGACGTCCTGGTCACAGACGCGGGATAGAGGCGCTCCTTAGGGCCATGCCACCGCCTCCCCTCCTGCGTGTCCGCGCCGGCCTCCAGGCCCCAGGCCAACGGGACGGCCGGCTGGAGCCCAGGCACCAGTTCAGGTTCTGGTTCTGGTTCAGGTTCAGGTTCAGGTTCAGGTTCTCTCTGTGTGTGGAGAGATGGGAGGGGGGGCGCTTTGACTCAAAGATCCAACCAACCAAAAAAAAAAAAAAAAAAGATTATTACTTGCTGCTTTGAAAAGAAAAAAGAAAATCATTCAGCAATTTGGCCCAATTAAGATAAAAAAATAAAATAAACTCCACCGTGAAGGCACTTGAAAACAATTACGAGGGTGAAATTATCACCTTAGAGGAGAACGATTGTAAAGAGGAGAGGACAGCATGCTTAAATGTAAGATTCAGTGCCCAAATAAATTAAGGATCGATTGTTTTTTTTTGTTTTTTCCCCATTTGTTCAGCTTTGAAATACAGACTTGGCATCGTTTCTTCCGCTTTATTTTCTTCCTTCCCTATACACATCCACCGCGTTCAGATTACACAAGACGCAGAGAAACTTCTCCAACCAGTGCCAGCGTGCCTCAGATTGCTTTCTAAAGCCCACACCAATGTAAATTTAGATCGCTTCATCTCAGCTCATGCGTTTCACAAAACCAAATAAACCACCAGAAGACTACTTATGTAATGTTTTCCATTTAAAAAAAGGAATAGACCAAAACTGAACGCCCCCTCCCCCACCACAAAAAGAAAGAAAGAAGGAGAACAGAAAGTGGGGTAAGTGTGTCCCCGGTGGGAAGATAAAACACTGTAAAAACCCTAATCCTCCGTGTGTGATTTGGACAGAGTGTGTCGGCAGGGAACTTGCACTGACGCATAAGGGTTTAACTGCGTTAAGCCCGGGGGTAAACATGGGACAATACACTCCCCCCTCCGTGGACTGAAGCACGTCACGCTTCCCGGAGAAGTGGAGGAGGACACAAAGAACGGAAACGGATGAGGAGGCCCGGGAAACCAAATAGCAATCCCGAGAAAATTACTTTGTTCTGAATTCGGTGCTGCGGGTAACGGGAGGATGTTTTCAGCGACAGTCCCAAGGTGTTAGTAGGAAATGATGACAATCAAAGATCCAAATGCCAGTTGATAAACAATTATTTCTGAAGGATTATTCCTTTTTGTGGTTTAGGCCCCGTTTAGACGACACAACAGTTTGTTAAAAAACTGAAAAGTTTTTCCCTTGCTTTTC
The DNA here is from genome assembly GCF_963514075.1 of Conger conger. Classification (NCBI taxonomy): domain Eukaryota; kingdom Metazoa; phylum Chordata; class Actinopteri; order Anguilliformes; family Congridae; genus Conger; species Conger conger. The sequence goes on along the minus strand of NC_083761.1, from coordinate 3,528,169 downwards.
CCAAAAAAATCTGCGTTCGTACGACAACGTTACGATAAAGATGCCCCCTTTACACAGTTGCGCAAAAATATTTTAAACACTGTAGTAAGCATGCCAGGCCAGTGGGTGGCGGTGTAGCTTTGCAACTCAACAACAAAGAACACCGCCACACGCCTGCGCATGCGGTCTTCCCCTTGTGTTTAGACGTCATCACCAACCTCCTCCCCACAGTTCTCCCACCGTTATCACAACAATTGCGTCTCATCAATTTACACGGAAACGGTAAGGACGGCAAATAATTCCAGTGCGTTATCCAAAGTTTTCAGCCCTCCAAAACGCCGGTGTCGTGTAAACGAAAGGCCCAAACACAACAAAAATGCGCCGTTTTCGGCTGGCACCCTCACTTTTCCCCCCGCACCAGATGACCCAGTTAGAAAAAAAACGTCCAGCCCTACCTTATATTTCAGCTTCCTGGAATCCAGGCCGTTTTGAGACCTCTCGTCCTCCTACAAGGGAAGACGGTAATTTTCTGAGCGCTGCAATCAACAGATCTATAAAAATACGCTGCATAATGCAGGCGAGCCAGTGGGCCATAAAATCAGAGCAGGCCGGGAGTATAGCTCGTGGCATTGCGGGGCCCAGGGAAAAATTATAATCAAGAAAACCAGCAGAGAGAGAGAGAAAAAATTATATAAGAGGCAAAGTAGTCACATTTCGTCATGGCCAGAAATCATTGCTCGGCTTGAAACGATCCTGATGATTTTCCATGATATTAAAAAATAAATGAAAATCAATGAAAACATGAAGGGGGGGGGGGGGGGGCGGTCAAATTGAACGGTCCGGTTAAGGGTAGACTACATGCTCGATTGTGGGGGGTGGGGGGGGGTAAGAGCAAGCAGAAGAACATTTGCTGAACAGCACCATTTCACCAAGGAGGATTATGGGTAACGCATGCAGGTTACGATCCGTTATGTAGTCCTTCAGCGCGCACGATCGAGGCCACGCCGCGACCTCAGCTTACCTCCGTCAGTTTTACAGAGACGTCGTCCGCAATAGACTTCTCTTCCTCCTCCTGCAAGACGGAAGGATTCGCTTTTTCCTTATTCTATTTTAACCTTTCAGTAGCGCCTTCAGTAGCGGGAAAAGGTGCCGAACCCCCGTGAACCGGCTCTCCGGCTTCAGTTCTGCTCGTCAAACAGACGTTATCGCGCGATTGACAAAACCGCAGCCCGAGTCTAGAGTCGGCAGGCTTTCATACTTTTTTTTTTTTTTTTTTTTTTTTTTCCAGCCTCATTAAAAACTCGAATTCGATACAGGGGAGCGCGAGAGAGCCCCAGGTCGCACTGGGCTGTCCGTTAAAAAGCCGCTGACAAATGCAGTGTGTAATGCACAGTGACAGTTCAACTAAAAAAAGAAAAAATAAAGAAATAAAAAATAATAATAATACATACACTGAAGTGATATGAAGGCTTGTCTACCCTGCACGGTTATCAGAGCAGCAAACGCCTACCTCCCTGTCTCTTTAGCATTGTTAGTGACATCAGCCTTGCTCCAGTAAGCCTGCCTACCTCCCTCCTACTTTAGCATTGTTAGCGACACTAGCATTACATTATTGCCATTTGGCAGACGCTCTTGTCCAGAGCGACATAAAGTTCCCCCTGGAGCAATGCAGGGTTAAGGGCCCAACGGCTGTGCGGATCTTATAGTGGCTACACCGGGATTAGGACCACCGACCTTGCGGGTCCCAGTCATGTACCTTAACCACTACCGCTACAGGGCGCCTACCTCCCTGCTACTTTAGCACTGTTAGCGACACGGGTCTAGCTGCAGTTAGCCCGTGTGGCCGCTGCGTGAGACCTGGATGGGGGGGGGGGGGGGGGGGGGGGGAGGGGGGTGGCGTGTTCTGAACTGCCATCAGGAGAGGGATTCGATTCGATTCGACGGGGGTACGTACTCTCAGGCACTCCGCGCTGTGCTCGCCGTTGACGAGGCTGATCTTCTGCAGCCTCCTCTGCACCTCCTCCTCGATGTACGCGTTTATCCTGGAGCGAGACCAAAAAAAAAACAGGGCAAGGAGGCGGCGTTAATTAAAGAGGCCATCTTTAATTCATCCTTACCAGGGAGCCCCACGGAGAACAGACGCTCCGCCACAAACACAAGGCAACAATCGCACGACGGGACTAATGAGACTAACAAAACAAAGTCACAGTCGGGCACTTCAGATAAACAAGACCGCTGCACTCCTCGGTAGTCAGATCAAGAAAAAAAAGGTGAGAATTGACAGGCCTAAGTTGGCTCTGAACACCATTTCGCATTTTTCGTGCAACGGAACGTGGTTTTCCCCACGTTCTGCAGACGGCAGGAGGCAGGACTTCAAAGAGCAGCGTTAATGGAGTGATTCTGTAAGCCAGCAGTTACAATTTAGCATTAATAACATTCCTAAATCCTAATTATATTTACAAGGAACAAAGAAGCGATATCCGTACCGGATAAAGTGTGAAGCCGGGACACTTGTTTGGAAATTAGCCGTTTGTTTGTGATGTCATGTTTGAGACCAATATTTCCTGGCGAGGAAAAAAAAAAAAAAAAAAAAAGGCTAATGGCTTCCAACAATTCAGAAAAAAAAAGAAATCCGAAGAAAACAATTCTGTAAGATTTGAATAGCAAACAGACCAACTGTCCGTGTGAGATTAGAAGCACTCAATTAACTGTGAAATTAAATATGACCCTGCGCACGCAGAACGCCGAAATCAAACAAACCTCGAAAGGATTATGACGGCAGACTTCCTTGGGATTTTCAGCATTACCGCGACGTGACTGGGAAAATGGACAAAAAAAAAACCCGCTCCTATCCTATCCTCACTCCCTTCTCTCTCTCTCTCCCTCACTCCCTTCTCTCTCTCTCTCCCTCACTCCCTCACTCCCTCCACTGACAGACTAAGAGCACAAACTCAGACCGACCAGGCGTGCGAGACTTCCGTCTGCTGGTGAATAAACTGATCACTTTCCCCGAATTGCTATAAAACGCAGCATCTTACCCCATCTTATCCCATCGGTTTTATTGCCCCTCTGGACCTGCAGCACTAAATAACCCCTGAAGGGGAGTAGAACGTTGGAACGGAGCATATATATATAGACACTCAGCAACATTTCATTTTGTGAAGAATGCAGCCCGTTTGGTCTCAGCGTCAGCGAGAGTGGGGTGCTGACACGCCCGCGTACGATAAACACTCGTCATAAACGGCGCTACATCTGGACCCATTTCTCCAGCTGTCCGCGGCACCATCTTACACAGCGGGATCTCGGGCGCTGCATCCTCCGGGTGGCTGCATTACGGTGAAGATACAGACGGCAGAAGTGCTATTATTCAGTCGTTTGGGCGAGTTTGTCCTCAACTCTCCTGTTGACTTCAAAATACTGCCGAAGACTCATCGAGTCTTAAACCCTAAATCAACGTTTTGCCTGCGGAAACAACCCGACATTCATCAATCTATCGCAGAAATACCGTTTCTGCCACTTCTCTGAAGAAATACAGTTTCTTTGGACTGCAGATTAGACATTAGGAAGTATTTTTTCCCCCCCAGAGGGAATAGCTTGCCAGGGCATGTAGTGGAGGCAGAAACACTGGGGGTTTTTCAAGACTAGGCTTGATACGGTGCTAGACACTATTTAGCTTTTTGGCAAACTAAGCAGAGGGTACACGTCAGTGGTAGGAAAAAGGCGAGCCTTGCTGGACTGAATGGCCTGTTCCAGTTATTTCACTGCCGTTAAACCCGTGATGGAGACCCTGGGGGGGGGAGGCCCACCTGTCGTCAGTCAGGGGGAGAACAGCCGGCAGGGTGGGGCGGGGACTGACGGGAGAGCTGGTGTGACTGGTCGATCTGTCGTCCCCGCTCACCGAGAAGCTCCGCCCACTGACCTCCCCCTCGCTCAGCCTCTGCTTCAGCTGCAGGATCTCCCGCTCCATCCTGGCCAATGAGAGACAGAGACACGCAGCCGTTAGCCAATGAGAGAGAGAGAGAGAGAGAAGCAACCGTTAGCCAATGAGAGACAGAGCGAAGCAGCCATTAGCCAATAAGAGAGAGACAAGCAGCCGTTAGCCAATGAGAGAGAGAGAAGTGGCCATTCACCAATGAGAGAGAGAGAGAGAGAGAGAGAGAGAGAGAGAGAGAGAGAGAGAGAGAGAGAGAGAGAGAGAAGCAACAGTTAGCCAATGAGAGAGAGAGACAGGCAGCCGTTAGCCAATGAGAGACTGAGACAGGCAGCCGTTAGCCAATGAGAGACTGAGACAAGCAGCCATTAGCCAATAAGAGAGAGACAAGCAGCCGTTAGCCAATGAGAGAGAGACAAGTGGCCATTCACCAATGGGAGAGAGCTTGACAAGCAGCAGTTGGCCAATGAGAGACAAATACAAACAGCTTTAGCCAGTGGGAGGGACAAGCAGCAGTTAAAAAAAATAATTGACTTAAAAGGCAAAGGATGGAAAATTAACAGCTAATCTATGCGATTTGGGTTTCTGTATAAAAAATATTTTTTGGGTTTTCAAGAATTTAGATTACAAACACAACAAAGCAGTGCATTATGGTCTCGAAGCGTCTCGAAAGGGGAGCAGACTTCTCTGAACAGCCGTTTCTTGAACCGCACACATTTATAAAATGTAAAAGTGTGTGTGTGTGTGTGTGCGTGCGTGTATATACAACATTTTATTTGAGTCTTTTTGGATGGTGTGATGTTAGACGGCTACATCTGCGTGAGCTCCTCTGCCCAAAAGACACGGTACCGTCACGACTGCAACATCCGTACAGGTGTTCATTCTCCGGGAAAAAAAGCGACGACATTCAGAAAGAGGGACACGCAGAGAGACTCAAACCGTCACTCATCACGACGGCGCTCCGGCTTCCATCGGCGCGGAGTAAATCTAATTGTACAGAACTTTTCTTTCCGAAATCAACATCTTGGCAGCGCTACGAGACTATTCCTAAGGGGCGCGGCGACAAACACGTTTGACAGATTGATCCCTTAAACACATATTTATTTGTTCCACTTAATCCTTTAAGCGGAGCGACAGTGGCAGCCGGCTATTCAATTTCACACCGCGTTGTATTCGCCGAGCCGAACGGGCGGCCGCGGCGGAAAATCCGGCCGAGGACACAAGCGATCGACGAGACGCAATTAGCCGCAACAAAATGGCCGCCAACCAGGACGACGACGGCGCCGCGGACCAATCGGAGAGAGTCGACTCTCCCGCTCTTCCTCCTACGGCTCGTTTTAAACACGGTCCAAGTTAACAATGCAAAAAAAAAAAAAAAAAAACGGGCGAAATCGCCGACCGCCGTGTTTTCCGACAACACGCCGACGGTCCCGCACCTGTTCTCCTGCCGAACCCGTACTCCGGAGCGTCAGAGAATCACACGCACTCACTCCATTATACAGGTGGGCGCTTTAATTGTACCTCCGCTCTTCCGTGAAAGCGATGAATTAATGACAATGCGGGAACGCCGCCCTGGGAAGCGTACGGCGAATATTAATAAAACCCCCCCCCCCCCCCCTCGATTTCAAAACAACACAAAAAGAAAGTGAAACTTAAATACGTCTCCAGGCATTGATACAGTTCAATCGAGTGTGGAAACGTCCCCGAATAATATCCAGGAACAGTTTAAAAGTCTCACCAGACAACGCCGTCTGTGTACAAAAGAGATTTAGTGTGTGCCGTAGGCTGGCCTACTGTTCTTCTGTCAGCATTGCTTATGAGTCCCTTCAGTAAAAATTAAACCTTCTCCCCCCACAGCTGCTCAGCTCCCACGTTCAGGGTAGTGGCACTAGCTTCCATTTTAGAGCCCCCCCCCCCATCTTGGTTTGTGTTCACCTTCTGAAGTGAAGAAGCATGAAACTGGAACTGAATTCATGAAAACGGCTGTCGCCTGTTAAACTCTCCTTTTCCTTAAGCTGCTTATCCTGTACAGCAGGGCTGCCCAACCCTGTTCCTGGAGATCTACCGACCTGGAGGTTTCCACTCCAATCCCAATAAAGCACACCTCATTCAACAGCTAGAGCAGGGCTGCCCAACCCTGTTCCTGGAGATCTACTGTCCTGTAGGTTTTTCACTCTAACCCTAACAAAGCACACCTCATTCAACAGCTAGAGCAGGGCTGCCCAACCCTGTTCCTGGAGATCTACTGTCCTGTAGGTTTTTCACTCTAACCCTAACAAAGCACACCTCATTCAACAGCTAGAGCAGGGCTGCCCAACCCTGTTCCTGGAGATCTACTGTCCTGTAGGTTTTTCACTCTAACCCTAACAAAGCACACCTCATTCAACAGCTAGAGCAGGGCTGCCCAACCCTGTTCCTGGAGATCTACCGACCTGTAGGTTTTCCTTTCAAACACATTTGGCGCAGCTGATTCGACCAATCAGCAGCTCAGTTCGACTCGCACACCTGCGTGCAGAAACGCGCGAAAGGGAGGTCTCACCTCTCCCCATCCTCCTCCAGAGCCCGGTGCTCCTCCTCCAGGCTGACCCCCAGGCCCTCCACCTGGTCCTCCCCTTCCCCCTGGAGGACCTCCAGCCGACGCTTCTGCCCCTCCACCTCCAGGCCCACGGAGGCGCTGCGCTGGAGGGCGGAGTGCCTCCTCTCCAGCCGGGCCACGGCCTGCTCCAGCGCCTCCCGCTGCCTCCTCTCCTTCCACTCCAGGATCTCCTGCTCCTTCCGGCGCACCTTCTCCTCCTGGCGCGCCACGTTGGCGGTGAACTCGTAGGTCTGCTGCAGCTGCTGCAGCTGGTCGGCGCTGGAGCAGTACAGGGAGAGCTGCTCCGCCTTCTCCTCCGCCTCCTTCTCCACCTGCAGACGCCATTTTACACACCGCTGTTACGCACACACACGCCTGTTACGCACTCCACACACCCCTGTTACGCACCGCACACACACCTCTTATTGAAGAGGGGGGTTGCCGGTTCCATCTCGCCCAGGCCGTGTCGAAGTGTCCCTGAGCAAGACACCTAACCCTGAAATACTCCTGACGAGCTGGTTGGGGCCTTGCACGGCAGCCAATCGCCATTGGTGTGCGTGTCTGTGTGTGTGTGCGTGTATGAAATGGTGAATGAGAAGCGCTATATAAATGCCAAGCATTTACCAATAAAAACTCCTGCACGCTACATCTACTGAAAGAACTGCTACACATTTCAGTACAGTGGGAGCTGATAAACCTTCCCCTCCGCCGCCTGCTCCACCTGCAACCGGCATTTTAAACACCGCTGTTACACACACACAGAAATAGTCACGCAAGTCCACACGAGCACCTCGTCATGCATTCTGCTGCAGTGGTTCTCAGTCCTGGGGCACCCCTGTGTATGCTGGTTTTCATTCCAGCCATAGCCACAATCCCAGAATTTTAATAAGCTGTTCATTTTTTTCTTAATTAGAAGCTTTTCATGTTTTGAAGGATCACTGCCCACATTATGACACATAACTACGCATGCCATGAAGAATAAAATGTGGTTACTGTGCTATACTGCTCATGGCTGCATAAAAAGAGGTTAAAAAGTTTTTAAACTGATCAAATTAAACACCAAGGTCCTAATTGAGGAAAGTGTGGACACCGGGCCACTAAAACTAACCACTTGCAAGTTAATGAATATTTCAAAGACAAAGCTATTGATAATGAGCCAAATCTGCACTACGTTCATAAATTTAATGAGGCAGTTCACCCAAAAATGAGGGCTCACCTGGTACAGGGTGTTGGGTACAGGGTGTGGGCCACCTGGTACAGGGTGTTGGGTAGTGGGCTCACCTGGTACAAGGTGTTGGGTACAGAGTGTGGGATACAGAGTGTGGGATACAGAGTGTGGGGTACAGAGTGTGGGGTACAGAGTGTGGGGTACAGAGTGTGGGGTACAGGGCTCACCTGGTACAGAGTGTGGGGTACAGGGTGTTGGGCTCACCTGGTACAAGGTGTTGGGTACAGGGTGTTGGGTAGTGGGCTCACCTGGTACAAGGTGTTGGGTACAGGGAGTGGGGTACAGAGTGTGGGGAACAGGGTGTGGGGAACAGGGTGTGGGGAACAGGGTGTGGGGTACAGAGTGTAGGGTACAGGGCTCACCTGGTACAGAGTGTGGGGTACAGGGTGTGGGGTACAGGGTGTGGGGTACAGGGTGTGGGGTACAGGGTTTGGGGTACAGGGTTTGGGGTACAGGGTTTGGGGTACAGGGTTTGGGGTACAGGGCTCACCTGGTACAGAGTGTGGGGTACAGAGTGTGGGGTACAGGGCTCACCTGGTACAGAGTGTGGGGTACAGGGTGTGGGGTACAGGGTGTGGGGTACAGGGTGTGGGGTACAGGGTGTGGGCTCACCTGGTACAGGGTGTTGTCCAGGCCCAGGGGGCCTCTCTCCAGGAGCTCTGCGGCGCGCTGCCTCTCCTCCCGGACGGTGGGGAGGTGCGTCTCCGTGAGCGAGGCCAGCTGCCGCTCCTTAAACTGCAGCCTCTGCTCCGCCTGGCGGATGCGCTCCTTCTCCTGAGCCCCTCCGGCGCCGTCCTGCGCTCCCTGCACCTCCTTCAGCTGCGCCTCCTCGTGGGAGCGCTGCAGGAGCCCCAGGGCCTTGCGCTCCACCGACACGTCCCGCTCCAGACGCTCCTTCTCCTGCGTCAGCTCCTCCTGCAGGTCGGCCAGCCGGTCGAGCTGCACCTCCTTAAACTCGGCGTACCTGCCCCGGGCCAGCTGCGCCTCCTCGTGCTCCTCCCCGCCCTCCGGCCGCGCCTCCTTGGCCCGCAGCAGGGCCTCCCGGATCTCCTCCAGCTCGCGCTTCTCCTCGCCCAGCCGGCGGGCGTCGTCCCGCCGCAGGAGGCCCACCGTCTCGTGCCTGCGGAGGAGCTGCTCCTCCAGGCGGCCCACCAGGGCCAGCTGCTCCCGCTCCGCCTCCTCCATGCGCCTCCTCTCCAGCCCGATGCGCGCCGTCTGCTCCTCGCACTCCCGCCGGAGGCGCTCCAGCTCCTGGAAGATCTCCGTCTTCTCCCGGCGCTCCTGGTCGCGGGCCTCGCGCACCCGCTGCTCCTCGAAGAGCTCCTTCTCGGCGAGGAGGTCCCGCAGGCGGCTCTCGATGTCCTGGCTGCGCGCGCGGAGCGACTCCTCCTGCCGACGCACGCGCTGGCGCGCCTCCTCGGACTCCTTGCGCTGCGACTCCACCTCCTGCTGCATGCGCTCCAGCTCCGCCTTCTCGCTCTTCTGCTTCTCCTCCATCTCCTTAATCAGCCGCCTGGAGGGAGGCAGGGAGGGAGGGAGGAGGAAGGAGGAGGAGGAAGGGGGAAAAGAGCGCATTTAAATAAATAAATTAATAAAAACATTGCCGTATTATCGACTTACCGTAAACGAGTCAGGCACTGGACTGGAAAATTAAAGGTTGCGGTTAGAATGTGGTAAAAAAAAAAATAATAGTGATAATAATTGCACTTATGATGACTATTGTCTTTTTTGATTAGAACAGCTCTTTGTGTGTGTTTTGCTACTTATGGATTTGATGCTTTTAAACTTGTGGAAGAACCTAGGCAATTTTAAGTCGCTTTGGATAAAAATGTGGCACAAATTGTTTAACCCATTTCCCAGGAGAAAAAGAAAAGGGCTGGATTTGGATTTGAGGGCCACATTTGATCTGTGATGTACACCATGTACAAATCACAGCCGTCACTCAGAGTGATGGTTTCTGCTAAATGCTAATGCCAAGGTAACGCAATGTAATTCACTTACTTTTTATGTTCCAACTTCTCGAGCTCCTCCCGTTGTTGACGTTCAAACTCCAGCCTGGTGACGGCAGATGAAAACGGAGTTATGAAAAATCCTGATCAGAAACGGCCACCAAATCACGAGGACAGGGATGCGCAAGGCTAATCAACGCACGCTAACGGGGTGTAACCAACAGTGTTCAGACACGACAGAGACGCAAGGGAAAAGACACACGCACATCACAACAGGGCAGTGAACGGTTAGCTCGGTCCTTTCTGCAGGGGGTATTAATACAGCAAGCGATGAGGTGGGCAAAAATGAAATCAAATAAAGCAAAATTTTTTATTTTTTTTATTTAATGAGATGAGGCAAAGCACTAGCATTCCAACATAGGAGTGTCGGTTAGAGAGCTCGAGCTAGGTTAGCATGCACTCAAAGCAGTCGACGTTAAGACACCGAGCTGGTATACCTGAGAAAGATGGGTCCCTTTACCGTGTAGAGACTGCCAGGGGGAGGTTTCGGAAAAAGCAAAAAAAGCCAGTAAGTCAAGGTGCTATTGGCTCCCCTGCTCCATACGCTCTATTGAGAGGGCATGAAGCCAGGGGTCTTCAACCCTGGTCCTGGAGAGCTACAGGGTCTGCTGGTTTTCATTGCTACTCTGCACTTCATTAGAGCAGTTGATTACACAGTTTAATCACCTCACCTGGTTACCTGGGTCTCAACAGGGTGCGGATTTTAAGGTGAAAACAAAACCAGCAGCTCTCCAGGACCAGGGTTGGAGACCCATTGACAAAAGCTAACTAGAGGAAGCCAAAGAAGAAAATGGTAATGTGTAATGTAATGTATCTTCCAGTCCTGTTAGACCAGGGCTGCCCAACCCTATACCCGAAGATCTACTGTCCTGAAGATTTGTTTTGACCCTGATTTGACACACGATTCTCATAATGTAGAGCTCACCAAGATCTTTAGCTGTTGAATGAGGTGTGCGTTTGTTAGGGTTGGAGTGAAAACCTACAGGATGGTAGATCTCCAGGAACAGGGTTGGGCAGCCCTGCTCTAGCTGTTATATGAGGTGTGCTTTGTTAGGTTTGGAGTGAAAACCTACAGGACGGTAGATCTCCAGGAACAGGGTTGGGCAGCCCCATTTCAGATCATAGATTGTAATGCTGGGATACTCAATCTTACCCAGAAGGCAGCAGTGACACACCTGATTCTACGAATCAACCATTTTGGCCTTGATCAGTTGAATCAGGAGTGTAACTGCTTGGTTGGATCCTTCTCCCACACAGGCCCTTGAACCAGGTGAAACAACCAGCGCGTTTCGCTTGCAATAAAACACACTTTTACTGCCGTGTAGCATATTGGAACGAGGATTAAAAAGCATCAAAGTAACACAGAGGACGCCTGCAAATAAAACACTCCATAAAAAAACGGGGTTTACAGCGTTGTGAAACCGCGACCCCGGCGGACTAACGGTGCCGTTAAAACCCCCGGAGAGAAGGGCAAGGGCCCCACACGTGCACAAGCTCCTCCGTTAAAAATTAAGGTGAAAAACGACGACGCGAGGAGCAGCTCACGCCTCACAGCCTGCCCTCTCTCCTCAGTGTGAGGAGCAGCTACACCCTCAGTGTGAGGCGGCAGCTACACCCACAGCGTGAGGAGCAGCTACACCCAGTGTGAGGAGCAGCTCACACCCACAGTGTGAGGAGGCAGCTACACCCACAGTGTGAGGAGGCAGCTACACCCACAGCGTGAGGAAGCAGCTCACACCCACAGTGTGAGGAGGCAGCTACACCCACAGCGTGAGGAGCAGCTACACCCACAGTGTGAGGAGGCAGCTACACCCACAGAGTGAGGAGCAGCTACACCCACAGTGTGAGGAGCAGCTACACCCACAGTGTGAGGAGCAGCTACACCCACAGCGTGAGGAGGAGGCCGTGGCCAACTGCCGTTCCCGCTCACGCCAGCACACTGGCCGCACGCGTCCCCGTTTGGCAGGGAGTGATACAGTCGGAAGCTGGACCGACTGGGATTCAAAAGTTACAAATAAATAAATAAATGAATAAATAATAAACTTTGCCTGAGGCTGGAGTCCGCATGGAGAGCAGATGAGGGATTGGCAATCTGGCTGCCAAACAAAAATCTCCACACGGGTAAACACAGAGTGAAGCATTGTTATTGCTTCTCTGAGAAACGTGGTGACGACGACTTCGCCCGAGACTCTCACGTCTCTCTGAAGCGGACGGTATTCCAGGCCGATTACAGCACCCTGAGCGATAGCTTCACAGCGTTCGGAGGAGTTTGTTATTCTCCGTCCGGAATTTATCTTCGCCGGCTCTTAAAGATCGAGCCCCGGAGCGTTAAAAAAAAAAAAGAAAAAAAAAAAGATTTTTTTTTTTTTTTTAATTTATTTTTTTTAATAGAAGTGATTGAGCTCCCGGACAGAAAGCACGTATTGCGCTAACGAACGCTACGCCGCCTGTTCCTTGCTTCTGAGCGTGCTCCAAATTGGGGAGGGGGGGGGGGCAACGTTTGTGCTGATGCCGTGGAGACGTGTTAAAAAGCCTGCGCCAGGGACAAGAAGCCCTGCTACTTCCCAAATAAAAGACTCACGGGAGCTCACAGCAATTATTCTGCCTTCATTTTAAATGTTAAAAGCAGCAGAACAGAGACAGCAGAGAGAGGGAGGGAGGGAGGGAGGGCTGGAGCATCCTTTCCCTGCTGCTCCCCATTTGAATGATCAACCTCCACCATCGACGGGCACAGACACAAACCCCCGATACCAAGACCTCAATCTCCATCCAATACGCCCGAGGGCCCAAGTGTGCTGTACGCGCTTAAACGCCCTGCGCGCTCGAACTCAGACACAACTCACGAGAACGTGAGCGGCTACCAACCGCCACCGCCACCGCCCACCGAGGCCGCCGGACGGAACCGCCAAGAAGCGCAATGACCTGACCTCCAGGGCGCGGCCCAAACGACCTCCCATTTTCTGATTTACATTACGAAGGAGGACAAAATGGCTGCCGTGGCACACCACAGAGCAAGTAACGGCCGAACGGCGCAAGCATCCGTTTGGACCATTTACTGCGGGTTTTAAGTGAAATTAGGTCAACGCAGATCTTATAGCACAAGGCCAAAAATGTACAGAGTAAGTGATGTCCAATCAGATCGCAGAGTTACCGTGAACCTGCCAAATGTCAGTGTGGTCACAGAGACCGGGCTATATTAATATCAGGCGTGATGAATCGTTGCTGACAAATTATTTACCTTCCACGGCGCTTTTCACGAGGAAGTTCAGAGCTCAGAGAGAGAAAGAAAATGAATAAATAAATCAAGGCAACGTTAAGCCGGGAACAGGCAGCAGTTTCGCGGCGCTAATGGAACGGGGTCAGCGCGCACCTCCGGTCGGTTTTTCGGCGCGGACGGGAGAGGAACGGGGGAGAGAGGCGGAGAAAAGGCCCGGGCGGCGCGAGGTGTCGGGGACCTGGAGTCCCGGCGCACGCCCGACTCAAGGGCAAACAAGCGAACGAACAATTTACAAGCAAACGGATTAAAACCGCGTCTTAGACGGCCGAGGAAAAAGCTACGCGAACGCACTCCAGGCGGAGCGAGAAGGGCGGTGTGCCACGTGTGCCGTTTAGCGCCACTCCGAGAGGACTTTTCTTCTTTTTTTTCTTTTTATTGCTGCCAGCAGTACGGGTTTAACCCGCAGATACGCAGGCAGTAAAGCGCAAGATGGGTCGATATGTGATTATATAAAAAAAAAGCGATATAAAAATCTCTAAATGAACTGTGGCCTCGGTTGCTAATCTCATCAAAGGAAGAAAGCAGCAAAACGCACTGAGGATGGCGCTGTATGTCAACACCACCCCCCCCCCTCTTCCTCACACCCACTCTTCCTCACCCCCCCCCCCCCCCGCCGCCTCCCTCCGCCCCAGCTATCAGCTTCAATATCGCCACAGATTTCAGGAACATTAATCCTCCTCATTTTCCTTTAGTTTTTTTGTCTCCCGCACATTTATTACCCTGGTCTTCTGTTCTCTGGGGTGTGATTGTGTGCAGGGGCTCTCCCGCCCTCGATATTGCTCTTCCAACCCCAAACCCAAAAGCCCAGCCAGAGCCTGACCGTAAAAATAATGTACAGCACAAAGTACTGAGACCACTTCACTTCTGCCACACTTTATGGGGTTGTAGATTTTATTTTAAAATGGATAAAATTGCAATTCGTGACCATCAATCGACACTCAACAACCCAATAACCTATAAGGACAAAGTGACATGTTTTGAGAAATGTCACTTTCTGTTCTGAGGTAGACGGATGGACCCTGCGTGTTTGATGTGTGATCCAGATGCAGGCAAAGATACAGGCTCAGTTCCAAATTTTAAATGGACCCCGTGTGGTCTCGGGCGATCCAGGCCCAGTTCGGTTCCGTATTTAACCGCGGAAGTCGAGCGGTGTGGGATCCGGGCTCGTTTCCCGTCCGCCGGAAGATGGACGGAGCCGATCGCAGATGGCACCAGGAACGCACCGAGCACTAACGACAGCACTTCTGCCCGTCAACTAAAATATTCACCCACGACTGCCACAAGCGCTCCCCCGACTCCAAACCCCCCGACAGGCAAGGTTGCAGCATCCTTCAGCCCACCGTCGGCTCCGAACGCGCAGGAGGACTCTGTGATAGAGGCCGCCTTTGTTACGCCGACTTTGTACTTCTTTTGAGGGGGTAAAATTATTTAGTCAGATTTGCGTAATTCACCAGGGAAGAGGCTTTAAAAGCTCGACATCCTGACGGCTGAAAATGCTAATCCGTTTTTTTCTCCCTTCTTCTTCTGCTGCTTCCTTCTTTCTCCTTCTGACGGGAAGGAGGAGGTGGAGGTACAGAGGAGAGGAGAGGAGTGAGAAGCATCTGTTCGTCTTCCTAATGAAACTTTCATAAACCGCCACCTTCTGTCAGCCGTCCCCTCGGGGTGAGGAGCTGCGGGGGAAACGGAGCGGGATGCTGAAGGTGAGCGAGGCCCCGCCGGAGAGACGCGCGGGATCAAGGCCTGTCACAAACCGGGACAGGAACGTTCTGGAAACATCTCCCCCGGGGGGGGACCGCCGGGCCGCTCACGGATCGCCGTGACGACCAGCATCTGTCCGTCAGCGACGAGGACCCCGCGACCCGACCTGAAGTGGTGCTCCTCCAAAACCGCGTTAATAACCGAAGACGCCGGGCGGGTCCGTGTCCAACATACCCTCTGCACACGGAGAGATCACACCCCCAATGACAAACCACACTAAATAAAGTCTGAATTTTAGTTTTAGTGTGCTGGCTTTGGTTGTTACTCAGCTACTTAATTGATCTATGAAACATTGCACTTGCAATGACTGTATTTTTTGTTGAGAACAGCACTTGTTTAGAATGTGTATTTCACTAGTTATGGACGTGATGCTTTAGCTTGTGGTAGAACCTATGCACGAGTAAGTCGCTTTGGATTAAGTGTCTGCCAAATGACTAAAATGTAAAATGTAAACAAAAGCAGTTAATTACAGTTAACTCATCTCACCTGGTATATTGGGTCTGAATTGGTTGCTGAGTTAAAGGTGAAAACAAAAACCAGCACACCCTGTGGCTCTCCAGGACCAGGAGTGAGGACCCCAGCACACCCTGCGGCTCTCCAGGACCAGGAGTGAGGACCCCAGCACACCCTGCGGCTCTCCAGGACCAGGAGTGAGGACCCCAGCACACCCTGCGGCTCTCCAGGACCAGGAGTGAGGACCCCAGCACACCCTGCGGCTCTCCAGGACAAGCTTTAGGGACCCCAGACCCACATGCCACTGGATCAGTGAGCAGTGGAAGATCTAAAGCCCGTTTGGCTTTTCCACATGAGCAGGAAGACTAACAATCCCACAGTGCAACTTTGTCATCGTTTAACTTCATAGTCGCAGCGTAGTTTAGCACTCTGGCAGCAGCTGTGTGTGGCT
Source organism: Conger conger (assembly GCF_963514075.1). Taxonomy (NCBI): domain Eukaryota; kingdom Metazoa; phylum Chordata; class Actinopteri; order Anguilliformes; family Congridae; genus Conger; species Conger conger. Next base: position 3,512,508 of record NC_083761.1, on the reverse strand, counting down.
TTTAAACCGCTCTCCGTTCACAACCGCGACGGAACGCAACAGACCGCAAACAAATGAATAATATTTCAAGAGCGTTCACACAGACCGAATCAGTTGTATTTCTGATTTGTCAAACATACTAGACCAAGTTTTTAGTGCTCACTGTTTGACATAAATATTATGAGAAGACCCGTTTATTTTAAACTGAAGGGTTAGTTGAAAGACGCATCAACAATCTATTCAGCTGGGTAAAATTCACATTATGTACAGTCAAAAAAAGAAAAATGTTGAAGCAAGTTAAATTTTTTAATCCACTAAATCGCGCAGCCAGTTAAAATCCAGCCCTGCTACTCGGCTTACGTTCTACTTCAGTCACTCCGCTGTCATAGGCGAACACCATCGACATCCCAGGATGCACCACAAAAATACGCACAAAAAATAATCTAGTCTTTGAAAATTCTAGAAAATACCCAGCCGCCAGAGACCGAAAATCTAAAGCAGTGAAAATGAGACCGAGAGACTAATCCCTAACAAGTTCTATCCCAGTACAAGGTTTGCCTATTTTTAGACCCCGGTTAGCTTACGGTTTAGTTTCAACAAACTGCCAAAATTGTTAGCAAGATACCAGTATTTATGTTTTGTGCAGTAAGTATTGCAATTATAATGCCAAAACATGACAACTTTCTTCCAGACCTCTAACGTCGGTGACACATACAGACACAAAGACGAGAAAGAGCGAAACGATTACATTTATAAAAACACAAGTATTTCAGAGCCCTTTAGAAATCTTATTTACTGCAGTCTGCTGGCAGAAATCCTTCTCTTCAAAGATATGTATTGAGGACATTTCAGGGGTGGGGTAATTCAGAAGGATCGTCTATAGTAGACTGCACAGTGCGTACCCTGCCTTGTGTCAGTAAAGTATAACCTGCTGACTGAACGCCCGTCCACACAAAGAACTGGAACTATAACGTTAACTGTAAACATGTCATCTTAAAAAGGTGGATGGCAATAAGGACAACTTTCAGTGTTCCTGTACGAACGATAGAAACACTCACAGCCAATCAAAATCCATCCTAATGTACAGGGCCTCACGCACAAAATGGCAGACGACATGGCAGAGAGGCTGTTTACAGAACGTTATCGTTCATCAGCGTGGACGCTCACATCGGTATCGCTACAGTAAGGTTTCTCACTCCGAGAAAGACGTCGTTTCACGTTGAAACGTCCGTCTGCCCTGTCCATTAGACAGGGAGCATTACTGCGTGCTCCAACTGTCTCTAAACCCGAACTCGTCTCTGTGAGTTTGTCTGGGTGAGGAGCCTCAAACTCTCACAGTTGTAGTTCTGGCTGAGGACGGGCCTCCAGCCAGGGAGACCCCGTTTATCCCACGGTCTGCACACATCCTCCACCCCTGTGCCGGGCGTTCAGCGCAGAGCTCTTCCCCGTTCAGACACCCGGGCCCTGCGATCTGAATGAGAGCGGGAGGCAGCGCGCATGGGCAGGGGGGGTCCCAGGGAGGGTGGGGGGGGGGGGGCATGCGTGTGGTTGGGGGGGGGCTCAGCGGGGCGTGGCGTGCAGGGAGACGCGGCGGGACTCACCCGGGGTTGTACAGCATCACGGCCGACAGGTTCTCACACGACTTGGACAGGTCCGTCATCGACAGGCTGAACGTGGACAGCAGGCCACTCTGGAACGACAGGAGACAGGACCCTCTCCAATATCAAGAGCTATGCCATGAAAGCACTCCTCCTAAATGACTTTACTCGCTCATTTTTACATCCTCTCAAACTCCGATTGTATTAACGGTTCTGACTGCCGTCCATCGACTCAAAATACCAAACTACTCAAACCTGTTTCGTGCTGTAAGTTTTCACTCCAACAAAGCACACCTCATTCAGCAGCTAGAGCAGGGCTGCCCAACCCTGTTCCTGGAGATCTACAGTCCTGTAGGTTTTCACTCCAACCTCAAGGGTGGGTAGATCTCCTGGAATAGGATTGGCAGCCCTGATCTAGCTGTTGAATGAGGTGTGCTTTGTGTAGGTTTTCACTCCAACCCTAACAAAGCACACCTCATTCAACAGCTAGATCAGGGCTGCCCAATCCTATTCCAGGAGATCTACCACCCTGGGTTGGAGTGAAAACCTACAGGACTGTTGGGGACCTCTGTAGGTGAACTCTGACCCTAGATGGGCTGAATGGCCTGTTCTCATCCCAATGTGTTCTTCTGTAAAAGCGACGGAACCGACGAGAGACAGAAATCCCTCCCGGTACAAACCAAAAACCAAATCCAGCCCCTGCATAACCGCAGTGGTGGCAGGATACGTGCCGCAACACGGTCCAACCGCCACGGGGGTACACAGACCTCCGCCCCGGCCGGGCCCCGTGAGCCTTTAACCGAAAGCGCAAGAGTTTATGAAATTTGCTTTTCAAATGAGCCAGAGTGTCTGAAGTGATAGATTTAGTTTCTCCCCCGCTCCGCGGTCCAGACCTCGGAGAGCTTCATGTATTCCTCCCCCCAGACGGCAACGCTCACCCGGCCTGTCCCGTTGAGGAGACGGGGCTGCGGGGGGAGTGGATTAACCCCCCCCCCCTCAATGACTCTCAATGACAGCTCAGCAGTGAATATGTATGGGTGAGCAGAGGAGGATTAACGTCGATTTCAGCAGGAGCAGAGATGAGATGGGAGCCCTGATTTCAGTACATCACACACCACGGGGGTGCTGCCATTCCTGCGTCAAATTAAAACTGCTCACTTCACTGGGGCATTCATTCATTGGCTGGTGGCATTTCCATGTACTCAATCACTCAATCACTCAATCACTCAATCACTCAATCACTCATTCACTCAATCACTCATTCACTCATTCACTCATTCACTCATTCACTCATTCACTCATTCACTCATTCACTCATTCACTCTCTGGTGGTATGTCCATGTCCACTGAAACAGCAAACTTCATTCATTCATTAATCGATTCAAATACATATTTTTCTAACAGCAGAGCTTTAAAGCTCTTCACACATTCCTTTGACACCGATACCTACAGAATTTCACACGCTGGCGCACGGTCACGCACCCCGAAATGCACCTGATATCAAGATGAATCTAATTTTATTTAAAAGCATAAGACTTTAAGGCTGAGGTTTCGGAGACTGAGGTAGTGTCTCCCGGATTACAGGGTGCAGGACACCCCATACTGTCAGCGTCCTCAGAACACCAACCTCAGACAAAGCATCCGCCATTTCACCGGTCAGCGGTAAAGCTCTGGAGAGTGGGAGGAAAAACCCTCTAACAGATCTGTAAAACAGGCGGGTAATCTAGCGGTTTATGAGGGAAATTCAATTAAAATTCATTCTAAAGTCTTGAATTAATGTATTTCTCGGTGTTACCCCCCACAAAAAACAAGACAGAAACTTTCCGTCTGTTTCCCATGAGCACTTGGGGGGGACAGCACATGCCGCCCCATGGAGGATGCGTAGCTGGGTTTCTAAATAACGCTCTGCACCTTGCTTAAGAAAAAAAAAAAAAAAAAGAATAAAACAAAAAGCTCTTTCCCGACGGCAGAGGCATTTTAATGACTTGCAGTTTCCTAATTAGGCGGCAAAAAGCCTTTAAACCTTTTTTTTCTGCTAAAAAGTCAAAGGAGGAGGACAAACGAATGCTTAGACCGGAAGAATTATCGCAGCCTCCATTCGCTAATTAGCCCAAACGAGCTCACCAACACATGTATAAAAAAAAGAAAGTCATTTAAACTTACCTTCCGCTTTTCCCTGAGTTTAGCCGCTTCTTTCGGGTGATTGAACCTGAACATGTTTGTTCTCCCGAGCAATATGACAGCACCTGTAACACGGAAAACACAAGAGCACACGGAGAGAATAAGTGCGCTGAGAGAGTACGCACAGACACACAGACACACAGACACACAGACACACAGACACACAGACACACAGACACACAGACACGCACAATGGGGTTTGCAAGCACTCACAAAAAATGAATGCAAATTTATTTCAAGACAATATCATTACGTGTCAAAAAACATGAGCAACTGTATTTTTCTGAAGGCCTGCATATGTACAATATATTGCCGTAGATTAGATTTCAAAAACAGTGGAAACGCAGGTGCCGTAGTTCCACCCCTCCCCCGTGTCCCCTTTTCCCCCCTTTCTCTTCCTCCGTTTTTCCCTTTCCTTTCCTGCGGGGCGAACACTAATCCCAGCGCCATTAAGGGCCTGGTGACAAGTGACAAAGCACCAGAGAGGGCCCGTCCCTAATGGGACCCCGGGCAGAGAAAAGCCCATCATCTGCGCAGGGAAGACGGCCCGGAGACGCACCGCTCCTTAACGCGGGGGAGGACCCAGGGCAAGCGGGAGCGCTTACAGGAGGCCTGGGCCCAGCGCGGCTGACACAGTACTCCCGCCTGCGCCCTGTAGGGGGCGCTCCACTGGGGTCAGTTGCGTTGCGAGCACCACTCTCGAGCATTTATACTCGAGCAGCGTGTTGCAGTTTGTTCACGGTCAATCATATTTTTGGTATAAAATATTAGCGAAAAAAATATATATATTTCTTGATAAAGTATACAGGCATCATCAAACCTCTTCCAACCGAGCCTAATCAAGCCACTACACATCCAGGGTTTAAAAGGGAAAATGGAAAATTTACAAAACGAAGTTAACTCATAGATCATGTGACCGACCGTTGTACCACGTCACATCACAAATCATCCGGTCATTACCTCATCGGTCATTACCCGTTCGGCGTACGCGGGCAGTGGTGGATAACTACTTGCTTTTAAATTGAGGAGATACGCGACATCGTCACGGACGTGGTCTGCAACCTTCGTATGTACAGACTCCACACAACCCCTACGCCGAGCGGTATCTACGTGGAAGTATTACACAGCCTTAACCTCCTAAGACCTGGCGTACACATGCGTGGACAATAAGCCCAAATAGCAAAGAGAAATTAAAAATGCATACCAAAAAAGAGTGCGGGTCTTAGGAGGTTAAGACTTCTCTCCGGAAAAGGTTTGGCTCCACTCAAATTTCAAGCCATGACGCAAGGCGACCATTTTGAGATTTGCCCCAAATGAAAAAGGATCCAAACACAAAACTTTCTATTGGGTTTGGCCTCCCTCAAGAAAATCCCTGAAGTTCAACTTCAACCTGAATAAATCTCATCAACTTGAACTTCTTCACGTAACAGCGGCAGAGGTAAAAAATAAAAATAAATAAAAAGCCATTTGAAAAGGGGGGAAAAAAGCCCCAGCTAAGGAAAGCCTTCATTTCAAGGTTCAATCAGCATATTATTCCGTGCGGCTCGCGATGAATCAACTGATTAGATCACCGTGGCGAGGGCCCGATAGCGCATTCCCGCAAAAACCACTCGGACGGAAAGCCGACTCCAGGTTTCATTTCTGATGTTCCGATCGCTATCGGCTTCCGAACCTCTGACTTCCGAGCCGAAGACGGTCAAAACCTCACTTGTTCATTTCCCGTTTCGATTCGCGGCTCACCAATAATCCCCCCAACCCCCCCCCAATACTCGAGCGTCAGAAACCAGGTTCAATCAAGCGATGTTGGCCTCCTTTACGGACTCTGGGTTCTAAAATATATAAATAAATGAAAACTGAGTTACGCCAGTGTCGAGCTACCAGGTTCACAGTGTGGTAAGGAAGAATGAGCGTTGGAAGAAATATCCCATCATGCCCTGCTGCTACTCTGGCTGCAAAGGCTGCAATGTGCGTCAACGGCTGTATGGCTCGTGAGCATTTTCACCACTGTCAACAGACCCCAAGCACACACGCGCACAGACGGACAACTGACCTAAAGGTTCGGCATACAATCGTACGCTCTGTAATGCACACGTCGATGACAAGAAGGAAAAAAATAAAAATAAAGTCCCCAGTTGTCCTACCTGTTTAAATATAAACTAAAAGATGACGATTTATTATATTTTAATTGGAGGAGGTCTGCAGGGCGCGGTCTTATTTACGGTCCCAATTTCCACTTCTACGCCCGTGTTTTTCACACTTCATCCTCAGGCCACTGTGTGTGTGTGTTTTTGTGCAGTTACAGCCAATATCTTGATTAATTAAGGTCATTGAAAGTATGTGCTTAAGCTATAACAACTACTAACAGGCTCTCCTACTCAACTGTTTATTTTTGACACATTGTTTCATTTCACTGAGGTGGCCAGATTTTCAGAAATCAGGACTCAATAGACTAGAGACCGACATACAATCAGCACAGACATGTAATCCCTTACTAAAGACATATACCACTGCCATAATTTACAGGAAATGATGACAGCAGAAGACCGGTCTGATTACTCCGATTAAGTCCCTGGGTTGTGATTACACAACATTTATTCTTCATGGCGCGTACCGCAATTTCCAGACATTATGTGAACTTAAGAGGGCAAATTATCATCCGACAGACATGACAGTGCGTGCCTAAATAAGAACAATTATCAGCGCTTTACAGTTGAGAGATTGTGACTATGGTGGGAACGCAGCGCACACAGTGGGCCCCCCAGGATCGAGAGTGAAAACCGTGGCCCAAGTTCCCACCTCAAAATCAGCAGGATCAGAATCCTGGTGAGCAGAGATGTTTAAATCAACACTAACTTAGGGATCATCAAATATGGCCCACATATCAAAATCCAGCCCTGGTTTTCTTTTCTACCGGTTAATGAACAGTTAGTGCTGCCGTTAGCAGATTCAACAGAGTCTCGTCACACCCGACTCCCAGGTAAAGGGAGCGTGAAGATCCAGCAGTTCTTAGCCCTCGAGGACCATGATTTGACGATCCCTACTTTGAGGTATCAATTCCCCCCATCCCTCGTCTGGAGCACGGTTCCCCTGGTGAGCGCAGCGTTTCGGGGTGGTGGGGGTCTGGGACGTTACCTTGGTTGAGCTGGGACGGCTCGGTCACCTGCACCCCGTTGACGGAGCACTGGGCGCCAGAGAGAGGCACCAGGGTGACGGTCCCGCTCAGGTTCTCAAACACACAGTGCTCGTTCTGCAGGTCCAGCCCGTGGAGAACTGCAGGGGGGGGGGGGGGGGGAGAAGGTGGGACAATGTTTCCCTTTTAGAAACAAAACCTGTTATTACAGTCTCTAGTACAGTCACCATTACGGTCACCATTACGGTCACCATTACGGTCTCTAGTACGGTCTCTAGTACGGTCACTATTACGGTCTCTAGTACAGTCACCATTACGGTCACCATTACGGTCACCATTACGGTCACCATTACGGTCTCTAGTACGGTCACCATTACGGTCACCATTACGGCCTCTAGTACGGTCACCATTACGGTCACCATTACAGTCTCTAGTACGGTCACCATTGCGGTCTCTAGTACGGTCACCATTACAGTGGCTAGTACAGTTACCATTGTAGTAGCCGTAGTAGTAGCAGCAGCAGCAGCAGCAGCAGTAGTAGCAGCAGTAGCAGTAGTAGCAGCAGCAGCAGCAGCAGTAGTAGCAGTAGTAGCAGTAGTAGCAGTAGTAGTAGTAGTAGTAGTAGCAGCAGTAGCAGCAGTAGCAGCAGTAGTAGCAGGAGCAGTAGTAGTAGGAGCAGTAGGAGCAGTAGTAGCAGGAGCAGTAGTAGTAGTAGTAGCAGTAGTAGCAGGAGCAGTAGGAGCAGTAGTAGCAGGAGCAGTAGTAGCAGTAGTAGTAGTAGTAGTAGTAGTAGGAGCAGTAGGAGCAGTATTGCACCTCAACAATAAGCATCAGACAGCTCCACAAAAGCAGCAAAGGCCGTGAACATGTGGTTACCCGTGCCTCAGCACACAGCGAGGAATGGGTTAAACACGATCTCAGAAGATTGATATAATAAATCAGCCTCCATTTCACCCTTCTGTAAAGGCCGCGGCGGCGATGACAGGTCGTCACTCACCGATGTCCGGCTCGGTCGTGGCGTCCTCTCTCCCGACGTACGTCTTCCCCTCCTGGAGACAGACGCAGGGGCCATTAGGGATGTTCCAAAAGAAATAATGCACCAAGCTCCTTATCTCTAACAATAATGAACATAATGGCGGCCATTTTGTGCCAAGTCCCTTTCAGGAGCCGCAGTCGCACAATGAGCCAGCGCGCCGACATTACCCAGCGCCCCCTCGCCCTTGACCCGCAGGCTGGTGGCGGGACTTACTTTCAGATGGTAGAGGATGATGCCGGTGCTGAGGAGGTCGTCATCAATTCCGATTAAGTGTGGCAGTTCTGAGTCCAGCACGACCCCGATTCCCTCCTTCCTGAGTGCCAGGGTTTCCTCCTGAAAGCACAGAGCCAGGTGAGGGCGAAGAACATAACATAACACATAAGACACAACACACGACATACAACGCAACAAATGAGGCCATTCAGTCCAGCAATGCTCGCCTTTTCCCACCACGAAAGTGGAATAACCGAATGTCAGACCACTTCGAAAAGCAGACTGAAGACTCATCTCTCCATCACCGTGATTAGCCTTGTACATGCCAAAGGTTACAATGGCATTTATATATCATCATATATAGATATTGCTGTACTCTAGCTGCCAACCGTGGTATACTAGTTTGTAAGTTCATGTATTCTTCAAGGTTTCTAATTGTATCTGTACGGTCGTGCCAAGAGGACTCCTACTCGGAACAGTCCTCTTCACACTTGTTCCTGTGCTCCTGCGTCTGCTAAATGCTTTGTCATGTAATGTAAAGAGCACCAACTGCTTAGTTTACATAAATCGAAATGGCATCTAGCACTGCATCAAGCCCGGTCTTGCTACACGCCCTAGCTCACCAGGATATGTCGTGGAGGCAGAAACGCAGGGTGGTTTTCAACACCAGGCTTGACGCGGTGCTCGATACCATTCAAGCCTTAAATCTTTCCCCAGTCGCGGCTGGTTGTCTTGGGCTCATTTGTAACCTGCCAGGCCGGGGAGAGGCTCTCCAAACACCAGGCTAACCATCAATCAGCCCCCACCGGACCCTTGTATGGTGCACAACAGCATATATATATATATATAGTGGAATCTCAGGTCTGTTCTGAAAATAAATCTCACAGTCCCGCAACGCCTCGGGAGCGATTCAAACCCCCCGGTTTATGACGAACACGGCCTTGGACCCGCAGCGGACAGAGAGAACACAGGGTACGACAGGACTGTGGGCCCTAATGTTTCAGAGGAACGAGACCGGCGTGAATCCCATCGCGCTCGTAAAGATGTCCAGACGGCAGAGCTATGCGAGGAAACCGGGTAACGGGAAGCTGAAGGAACGCCGATTTTCGGTATGGGAAAAGCCGCGGTCCTACCGTGGTGTTTTTACGGAAAAGGGAAGGTTCGTAATTCCCTAAATGGGAATGTTCGGGAATGGACCGAAACGGCAATACCGTTCAATTAACCCTTTAAGGTGTGAGATCAGAAATGTGTGTTTCAGCTGTTCTTAAACAACAGTCACAACTGCCAATTGAAAAGTGATGGAGTTCAAGAACAGGGAGAGAAACTATGAATTTTCCAGCAAAATATAGGCAGGTTTTGATATGCACCGGGCTAAATATGCAGGTCGAGAGACGTATAATTATCCGTTCAGGTGAAAACCCGGCTATATTTGGTTGATAAGTGAAAGGTTTCTCGCCGAATAGGATATTCCCAGGCTATATTCAGATGAAACCGGAGCTAAATTCATCTGTTTATGCCAAAACGTCTCTCTGTCCCAGAATTCCTAGATTCTGGCATTTGCTCACCTGGAGACAGCACAGAGACAGCA
>NC_083761.1:3450283-3497783 GCF_963514075.1 Conger conger | reverse complement strand
GACGATGACTCTACCCCAGACCCCGAAAAATCACCCTGGCAACACCCCGGTGAGAATGAACCGCAGCGTGTCACAAACCCGCCCGCTCTTTAATTCCCCCGCTACACCCACACACACGCCCACTTAAGCACGGAGCACAAGGGGGGGATTAAGGGGCGGACGCTAACCTGCGTTTTTCAGAGCGAGCGCGTGAAATGGGTCTCTGTAAAGAGATGCAAGCAGCGAGAGAGTGCTCCAAGAACCCGCCGACGTGGAGGCCGCAGTGCCCTTTTATGGTACAAAGCAAAACCGAAAAAATAAATAAATAAATAAACAAAAAAGAGAGAGGAATGACTAATCAAATCCTGAACGAGTCATTTGCAAGAAAATGTGAACAAGTCTGTTGTGGTCAATTACATGAAAAGCCATTTTTTGTTACCTTTCTCCAGACAGACGCGAGTATGACTAATGGCATTAAGATATTCACAGATATTTCCAATTACCTCTCTCCCCCCCATCTGTGTCACAATACACAAAAAAGCTGAATAAATCCTGCCAGCTAAATTGTAAACGGCAAGAACATCCAACGAACCGCAGCATTTGCAAAAAAAAAAAAAAAAAGAAGAGAGAGCAAGAAAGAACACTTGCATTTATCTCAATTACAAATTAGGGCATCTATTTTTGTTCTTTTTTTTTCTTTCTTTTTTTTTTTTTTTTTTACAACCTCATGCACAGGTTCAATGCCTGAGTTTCTGGTAAGAAAGTACTGTTGACGTAAAACGCTCAACATGTTCTCAAATCATTTGCAGTGGACCTCAATGTCGTCCGTCACTTGCAGTCCCAGGTTCCAGGCCATTCAGAAACCACTCTTTGGCCTCTCCGAGATGGATAAGCCAGCGGTAAAAGCTCAGCGTTTAAAGACAGAAACCCTGACGACACACAAGTCCCGTTCCACACCTATGGCTTTTTTCGGGCCTCAGTACGTCTCGGGTGTAAAATCATGCGTGCGAATCATAAATAACGCGCTTCAGTAAAGCGAAACGGGAGGTGAAGATGAGGACATGAGGTTTTGAACGAGGCGGTGTCACAGAGTAGGAGGGTAAACCGTGTGAAAGATGAACCCTGACCTTCTGCTCTTCCTCCAACAAGATCTCTATTTGAAAGTTGGCATATACAAAAATAAATAAACAAAAATATGTGGAGTAATAGAGTTTTACTTAACGCGGTGTAGCCTACGCCTAGCCTCAATACTCAAGTTGGAGACTTAACGGTTAGAGCAGTTCTCCCCATGCTATTTGGGAACATGTAGCACAAAAGAGAGACTTAACGCCAAAGACTGGCTATTGATATAAAGTTTTGTTGTGGAACGTGATTGAGGAATAACTTTGGTGGCCTACTCTTTTTCATAGCAACATAGGTTTCCCCTTTGGAAAATCAGCCTCTTATAAAAAATTTAATAAATACTCTAAAAAGATCAAATGTAAACACATGCACATCTCTACTGAGTATACGCACGTATTCATCCGTACTGACATTTAAGGCTTTAGAGATCTTAATTACAACACAGACCACTTCTGACAGGCAGTGGTTTAGACACCATTCGAACGCTCAACGTTGGTTTAGTACAAGAAGGTTAAAATGCCACGGTAATTTCGATCCTAAAAAATTGTTGTTGCGAAATGGAGTTTGTATCGTCCTCCGTCCGCGTAGCGCCATAGTCGCGTGTCAGTGAAAAGCTCTGCTCCGTTTAAGCCCGCAGGCGGGGTGCGTATTGATTATTTAGCGCCGGTTTGAGTAGAGAAAGTAGAGAAAGCCCTGACGCGGTGCTCATTTAGCCTGCTTCTATATTATGCCTGAGTCAGTCCCTCCTTTAATGGATGGGCTTCTACAGCGGGCGCGATCGGCTGACGCCGTGATTTCTACGCCGAGTGGTTTTACTCTGGTGGGTAATATTGGAAGACGGGGTAATGAGAAAGTCTGGTGAGAAACACTAGCCCGCGGTGACCAATCGGCGGGGGAGTAACCGCACCACATGACGTGAAGAGGGCAGCCATTGGACGGAGCGCCGCTGGGATAGAACACAACAGTGAGACGTTATCCCAGGCCACACCGAGAGTAATGTACAGACGCCGGGTCTCAGCGACAGACTTTTTGATTGAACGCACATCTGGACCTCTCCATTGGAAAAACGAAACAAGATGGTGGATTTCTTTTTGTTATATATAAACGGGGAACATGGTCGGCAGCCATGGCGACACCAGTGCCACAGAGCATTTAATAGCTTCCAAGACACCAGACGAACGCAGTAATCCGTAGAAAATCATATGAATCCAAAACAATTACGTATTTGAACCAGGCCTGGTATTATCCGTCTGACTGAAGGCATTGCTGACCACCACATGACCTGACAGTTGTCAAAATGTTTCCCCGAGTCTTCAACTTGACAATCTGCCGTTTCCTGGCGAGGCAGCATCTATAAATAACGGATAATTCAGTTACTTTTAAAAGCCTACGTAGCGTTATTGGCTACAGTACACCGCCACCGTTCTCAGCATGTTCCCAAAACTGATTATTCATATTTTACCCTCCTCGGAGGCGATCATAGCAGGTTAATTAAAGCCAAATTAGAGTAATGATGTAGTTATGGAAATTACTCTAATAAAAACTCTAAATCGCATTACAGTACGTAGCTCGCTCTGCAATTACATAAGAGAAGAATCTAATTAAAGGAGATTGCAAAAAGGAGGAATTAGTCTTTAATACTATTTGTGACACATATCCACTTACCTGCCACGTCTGTCAATAGCAAGATAATCTAAACTCGGCATTATAAAAACGCCACAATTAAAAATTTAAAAATAATTATGAATGTCAGATATCGTCATTAAGGGGGAAATTGCTTCCGGAAAGCTCTGCGTCGGGCGCGTGCAATGCGACAGGGCACAACGAACACTGCAGCAACCGAACAAAAGTCCCCCCCCCCCCCCAACCCCAGCGGCTGCAGACGGTTTTAGACAGTGCCGGGGACAAATTGTGCATATTAATAGAGAGGCGGCACAATGGGAACGCGCTGGCACATTTAAAAGTCTAAAACAAAGAACATTATTAAGAGAGTGGCTGGAGGATAAACCAGGGCCCCATAGGGGAGTGTGTGCACTCTCTCGCTATCTCTCTCTCTCTGTCACACACACACACACACACACACACACACACACACACACACACACACACACACACACACACACACACACACACACACACACACACACACACACACACACACACACACACACACACAGGTCCCTCCTGGCCCGCTGAATCTCTCGCCTCATTTAGGAAAGAGTGTTTGGGACAGTGGCTGGACACGGCTTGTAATCGCACCCTTAAATCTTCCCCCCGGACCGGAGGTCCCGGAGCGTCTCCCCCCCCCGGAAGGGAGAGAACACTGCATAATGGCTCTGCCAGGATGAGAAGACACTTCAGAGAGGACGCTTTTCCAGTCACATGGGTAGATTCAGGATTTGGAGAGGGGAGGGTGGTGGAGCGTAATCAGGGGGACATGACTGATGGGGGGGTGGGGGGGGGGCTGCAGCGGGGTGACTGGTTTGGAAATATAACTCTTTCACTGAAATTCCTCCAACTTCCACATTCACATCGTTAACTAGCTGCAAAAGCTCCATCCTGCGGAACGGAGCGCTGCACAGAGACCGGGTTCATCTGCGGCAGATCGATAACGAGGCGGGATTAAGAGCCGACAGGTAGCACTCCGCCACTCTTCACCGCCATCGACAGGGCAGACATCGCCGGTCCGAGACGCTCGAGAAGCCGGACTCGCCGTCTAAAAGGCCGCAGGAGAAAATCACAGCCCAGAACCGTCCGTCAAACCCTGAAGCGCGACAACTTAACGGGGTTACTGCAGCCGCTCTTCAGCTTAGTCAACGAGCGCCGAGGAGTTACAGCTGGTTTAAAGCTCCTCACCAAATAACCAGCTAACATATCATCAACTGCACAACTATGACACTCTACTAACATCACAAAAGGCCCTCTCGCGGTATCACACGCGAAACCAAGTAGCCTAACATTAATACCACAATCAACGACTGGTGCAAAATGAGCACCGTGACCAACACATGGGTCATTTTATAGGTTTTGCGTGTGCTAAAAGGTTTTGAACATGCTAACGGTCAAAGTAAATCAGGCCAGAAAGTTTCAAATAACATTTTGAATGCATAAGACGTAAAGGAAGGTCTGAAGCACAGTCTGGGATGTCGCCCACCCACCACCGTCCTCCCGGTCTCACGCCTGTCCACGGCCCGGCCGTGACCTTCTCCGGCCGTTCAGCGGGACCTTCACGCCCCCGCGCGGCCAAACGGACGCTCGCAAACGCGGGCCTCGGCAACGCGGGAAGAGGGGTCGCGTCAGGGGTGAAGTTACATCACGGTTCAACAGGGCTATATAAAAACCGGCGCGTTCGATATAAAAACCGCGCGTAACGGCCTGAACCGCAGCCCTCTAATGCGCGACCCCTGGCCGAAGCGCCGCGGAAGAGCTTCCTGTGTGTCGCCACGCACCGGCATGCGACTGCGGAAAAGAGTACAGTACAGCACGGCCGCGCACGGTCGTCAAAGCCTGACGCCTGAGCAACACCTTTCAGAAGGAATCTGCGATATTGACGTTGATGCGAGGCGTCTAATGTGATATTTTGATTAATAGCGCAAGCTGAGAGGCAGCGTCTTTGTCTCAATGTCACCTCTCTTTAGTTCATGAGTTTCTCGCCAACAACACTTTTGTTGTTTTTTTTTTGTTGTTTTTTTCGTGAAGATCTGCGTCGACATGGCGTGTTCGTTCCCGGGGGGGTTCACACGCCGCTCCGGAGAAAACTGAAAACGAGCGGTGCGATTTCCTCGAAGATGAAGCACTTTAGTTAGAGACGCGTTCACCATCAATCTTCACTTCTCCTCAAGTATGTGCACTTTAAAATTAACTAACACGGCAGGATGGAAGGGAGGGGAAAAAAAAACTAAACTAAACAAACCAACGTCTCTTCCGACCCCCTCCACCCCCCCACCCCACCCCACCCCCAAGAGAATTAAACCTCGCTCCAGCAAACACACCGCACAAACGAAAACAATTCGCCGCGAGGCACTTTCCTAAAGTGGCCGCTCTCCAATGCAACTTTTATTATTAGTATTAATCAAGTGGCCTTTTGGCACGTCCCGGTACCGCGCTACGCAGAGAACAAACAGCGGAGTAACTTCCAGTGCGAGTTCCCACCGGATACCGAACCGAACCCCGAAAACGGGTTGCGTCACCCTGCATGGGCCGACCTGCCTTCACTATAAACAAGTACGCTCATCGATTAGCATCCAGGAATCAATAGGACAATCCATAACACGCTCCCTCACTGTTCTCTCCCTTCTCCACCTCCAGCTGGTGTGCGGTGAGCGTTCTGGCACAAAATGGCCGCCGTTGCATCACCCAGGTGGGCGCTAGACATTGATGGTGGTTGACGTGCGTTTTCCCCCCTCATCACTCAGACTGTGAGAAAAGCTCAAATCTATTAAAAACAAACGGAAAAGAAACTTCAGAAAGTGAACCGTGCTTTTAACAATCCTGAAGGTAGACGGTCCGGGAGCACAGCCGTCTAACACAACAGCCACGTAACTTAAGCACAACAAACGAGCAGGCAGACGGTAGTAGAGATCCCTGCATCACTGAAAGACGCTTTCTTTCCCCAACACTATTCGCTTCTTATCCCGCTGAACTGCAGAGCCCTTTCTGCGATTTGCACCCAGACCAGGGGATGAAAAAAGACGGCACCTGCCGTCTCAGCGCTAAGTGGGCCTAAGCCACCGGCACCAGCTCTGGTCCCCTAATGCCTAGCGCTAATAACCCAGGGAACAGCGGGACTGCTAGCAGGCTACCCTCGGTGCTAGCAGGCTACCCTCTGGAGCTCAGGAGGGTGGATTTCAGCAGGTTAAGAGACGATTTCTCTCGCCTTCGCCGTGTGTCATTGGACGATGGATGTTCACCCTCCCTTTACCTGGGAGCCAGGTGTGTTCACCCTCCCTTTACCTGGGAGTCAGGTGTGTTCACCCTCCCTTTACCTGGGAGTCAGGTGTGTTCACCCTCCCTTTACCTGGGAGTCAGGTGTGTTCACCCTCCCTTTACCTGGGAGTCAGGTGTGCTCACCCTCCCTTTACCTGGGAGTCAGATGGGAGGGCAGCCGGTAGCACTAATTAACTGGTAGAAAAGAAAACCAGGGCTGGATTTGGAGTCGAGGGCCAGAGTTGACAGTCTTTGGGCTATGGCTTCCACTGGAAGTAAAGGGGTTACCCGACTCCATTTCATAAGGAAACGCACAGGTTGTATTTTTTCTTTTTTTTTTTTTTTTTTTCTCTTCCCTGTAGCCTTTTCTGAAAGACAGACAGGCCTTATTTGCATTACGCTGTGTATCAAATGACTTCCCACAATGGGGGAAATGGCTCTGCAGATAACGCGGGAGGAAACGGACACAAAATCCATACGGACCCGTGTTTTTAACGGGCAGAGGCGCACACGCGTGCCGGGGAGGGCATCCATCTTCGTAATGAAAGGCTGGGTGTCCGCGGGCTGTTCGTAACACCGTCGGCCTTCACCGCCGTAACGCTCCGCTCCCGCCACGTTCCCGCCCTGAGCAAGACTCCCAAACTGCTCCTGACGAGCTGATCGGTGCCTTTCATGGCAGCCTATTGCCGTTTGGTGGGTGAATGAGAGGCATCAATTGTAAAGCGCTTTGGATAAAAACACTACATAAATGCGGTGCATTTACCTTTAATCTGTAGCAGACTCCAAGCCGTGCAAAAAAAACGGGAAAATATATCGATACTCAACTCAATTTTAAAAGAGGCGGTGGCTCAATTGTGGAACCTGCAGGCACCAAGGAGAAGGGGCTTTAAAGCGTATTTCCCAGCCCTAATTATGTGTGCTTAGCAGATCCCTCAAGACGCACACTTAATCTGCTCCTTACACCTTTAACACATCTATAATTAGGATTAGCATTTCTGAGCTCCTCCATCCCAGACCACTCCTCCGACAAAATTAGGCTTTAACGTTAAGAGTAAAGCCCTGTAGGATCTCCTGTTAACACTCCAAAGAGCAACCTTTAACCGGGGGGTAATAAAAATGGAGATTATACAGCAATGATGTCACCTTGCTTATAGAAACCAGACAGAGGCCCCACCAATCACGGAGTTGTTTTTCCAGAAACAACCAAAAGAACACTTAACAGTGATTGGTGGGCACACTTTGTGGCTTCTTTCCTTGGCAACATTCAGTCCCAAAAAAACGTGGCAAAGCTTTTATTTAAAACCGAAACGGTGGCACGTTCAACACCCTGTTGTAAACCGTGGGCGAACTGACTGACTGACAGACATAGTACGGTTTGAACCGATGGCGTCAGAGAAGTCGTTCTCCAGCCTTTAAAGAACAGGCCTACTTCATTATTGATTGTGTTACAACCCACCGAACGGGCAAAAACACACCTCCAAAGCCTGTTGAAAAACGTTGGGTGGAAACGTATCGTTCAAGACAGAAACGATTTTCCGACTGAACGTGCCCAGGGTACAGTGGAAGTACAGGCCTGAGGTGCCGACCAATCACCGCCGATGTTGTTCCGCGGGTCGTTACCAACAAAGCCGGTGATTGGCAGAGTTCCCGCGGTCCGAAAGTGAGGCAACTCTTTTCTTTCTCTCCGCGCTTCAACCAGCCCTCCCCCCCCATCCTCTGACGGATATCTGCTGAGGGACAAATTCAGCGAAAAGAGAAGGCCCATATTTCCTTTCCCGTCTACAGTGTGGAGAAAAGTTGCTGGCAGAGAGCGCTCCATAGAGCCCCCCACACCTCAGGATGTTTCGCCGCCCCCCCCCCGCCCCCCGGCCTGGAGGACTGAAGAGGACAACAGCGCTGAAGTAGAGCGCAGCTCGTTAACGGGGGAGAGGAAGAGCGAGAGCGAGAGAGAGAGAGAGAGAGAGAGAGAGAAAATCACAATTAATGTGAGTGCGGCGTGAATCATCTCCATTCACCGCAGAAGAGCGGCTTCTTCCGAGCCGCTGAAGTCCACGTCGCGTCTGGAAATAGAAGCAGAAAGGGCCCCTCTTTCTGCGGAGGAGAACAGCGACTCTCCACGTGACAATCAAAGCCGGTAAGTGTTTTTTTTTTTTTTTTACCCCTCCTTCCCGGTGCTTTTGACGGAGCGCTTGTTGACGTCGTTGCTCCCCTATACGGAGTGTCTATTTAAAGGCACGTATGGAAAGAGAGAGAGAGAGAGAAGTGTACAAAAGGGCCCCAATTAAAGCTCTGCGTTCGAGCGCAACTTAACCGGTTCAGCCGCGACGGAGTCAGAGCCGAGTGCGGTTCCTCTCTCCGCGTTCTGTAAGCAAACGCCCCCGTTTCATCAATGAACACACGCTCTCTCTCACACACACACACACACACACAACACATTAGCCTTCATTTCCACACTACAGCTACGAGTATTCATCCCTAATAAACATAATAGATGAAATAAGGGCAGAGAGGAGAAAGGCAGAGGGAGAGGGGACGCTGAGTTGTGAGTCTCTCAGCGAAAGGCAGCACACAGAGGAAAATGGCGTTTCTTACGTCATACCCCACCCGCCCCCGTTTCAGACGTTATCGCCAGCATCCTTAAACGGGCTTTAATGACTGCTGGACGCTGTGCTAATCTGAACTGGAAAATTTCATACGAACACTGTTGACTTTGTGGGTCCGCCTTTTTATTTTAAGTCCCCCTTGGCTCCTCTCTAGACGGAGAGTCCTGGCGCTACAGTGGTGCTACAGTGACACCTAGAGGTAGCTCAGGGAACTACACACACCCAATTGTTTTAGAACAGAATCTTCTCATTATCACTTTTCTTTTTCTCCCCAACAGCACCTGGTAGATGCACCTATTAAGCGCTTATTAAAAACCTGCGTTAAATGAGAGGCTGAGTGTATAACACTGCTAAGTATGCGTGTAACAGTAAGACGATACATCGTCTTTGTGTAATAACCCAATATCGGAATGGCCAGGCTCTGTGTGGAACGTGAGCAGCAGGGCACGGCAGCGTGTGAAAGATGATAAAATGGCTGACACGGTAGAGGGCAGGGTGTCAGTGTTCGGGGAGGTCAGGGTGAAGGTAGGACAGGAGGGTTTTTTCGGCTGAAAAGGTGCCCTTGAGGCCAGACGCGTCCCGCAGACGGGACTCTCACGCCGCTCAGCCACACAAAACCCCATTCTGTTCACTCCCGCCCGTTTAAAAATGAGACATTTTCTCCCTCGTAGCCACAAGCTATCGGGGGCCGCGAGGTCATCTGCAAACGCATTTCTCATTTTCAGGGCTATATAAAGACGTCGTACATCAAAGGCCCGCCAACACGCCGGGACGGGGCGGCGGAACATTCCGGAAAACGCGGGGACACGCCGCCGGAAAACGCATCCGCACCTCTCACCCGCGTTCACGGAAAATTTCATTTAAAAAGATTTTTTTTTTTTTTTTTTTTGTCTGTTTCTGAATGTCGGGATGCCGGATCACAGGCTGCTCAGAAGCTTCCGGATAATTTCACATATCAGCCCCCCCCCCACCCTCCCCCCCTCAAATGCGGCGGCGGCATTCCTGTCAGGGAGGTCACGGATACCGGCAAACTACCCCCGCGTCGCCAAATCCCCGAAAAGCCCAACGCAGGCGCGGAGCGTGACCGTGAAAGAGTAAAACCCGGCCGGCTTCAAGCGGGCAAAAAATAATAATAAAAAGAAAAAGGACGACAGTAGATGGGATCGCTGCCTTCACTGAATACATCCAGGGCTGCACAAACGACTCAGGCAACGTGGTGCTTCAGAATCTGGGCATTAGACAAAGAGGACACTTACTGCTCAAATGAGGAAAAAAAGACCATCTCGAGTGCCATTTTTTGGTACAAGCTCGGAGTCTGATCGCAGTCGGGGCCGTTCCTGTGCGTGTTCCTGCCTTTGTGCCAGGAAACTCGGGACAGACAGACCCTCCCTCCCACCGCAGAGGTGTCAGGATGACATGACCGAGATGCAGGCAGGCGGCCATTTTAGAACAGCCCAGGGGACCGTTATCACTGTCGTTCAAAAAAAACACATTCCTCAAATGTAATAAATCCGCGAAAAGTGGAAACTCTGAAATCTGTATTGTGATGTCAAAAAGACTGTACTTAACCTGACCACACTCTCTTGGATTGCTGGACTAAGTGTGGGGCACAACCCAAAAAAAGGCCTTGAAAATCAGCCAATCCCTGCTGTTAGGAGACTCACCAACACCATGAGCCTTCACACTGGCAGAACGGATGTATGAACACCTATGAACTCATAAAATCTTCCTCACACAATCAAGATTGAGTTAAGGTATAGCCTATATATGCGCATATCTCCTCCAATCTACATAAAACAACTCAGGAATATTCTATTTATTTATATGTATATGCGCATTCTGCACGAAGAGTAGTGGCTAAGGTACATGACTGGGACCCAGAAGGTTGGTGGTTCAAGCCCTGGCGTAGCCACAATAAGATCTATACAGTGCTTGGGCCCTTGAGCAAGGCCCTTAACCCTGCAATGCTCCAGGGGAGGATTGCCCCCTGCTTAGTCTAATCAAGTCGCTTTGGATAAAGGCATCAGATAAATAACTCATGTAAAACCAATGAGTATACCATTGTCTGCACTCACGCAGATTCGCCTTAACATAGCACCCCCCTATGGGAGAAAAATGGGAATTTCACGTTCCAATTGAAATGGCTGAAAAATCAGACTTTAGTAGCTGAAGGTCTATAAGAATAATAATCATTATGAATATTTCCCCTCTTTATGCTTCATTTTGATGCATTTTAAATATTCATAACGTAAAGAAGCAACTCGCCGTCATATTCATGCTCTGTAAAAAAACGATATCCCGGCCTCTCCGTTAAATGCTAAACACGTCTGAGAAGCTGTCAGGAAACTGGTGACAGTTACCATGTAAACAACATTTAAATCCTTAAATTGGTTTTCGGTCATAATACAGTTTTAAAAAGATAGAGGAATAATGTAATATCGGTTTGTATTCCACCACATTTAAAAATGAAGCCCAACTAAAATGGGCCTCAAACCTGACTTATTGTGCAAAACTCTCACTTTCACCACACCTGGAGCAGAGACCACACCAGTCAGCTCAATAACACCCTGACCTCCAGTGAACCCAGACAAAAACAAAAATAAAGAACTAGTAACTCGTTATTGTACAGCCCGTTAACTTCCCAGTACTGTGCAAATACCAGGTACTCATTAGGCAGTCGTTTTGATTTCAGAGGTAAGTACTATGAAACGGGCTGTAAAACATATTTACACAGTACTTAAATATGGCAGTTACAGACTTTTTATAGTCCCTGCCACTGAAATCAAAGCAGTTGCCTAATAATCGCACAAGTAGCCGTGTATTTACTCGGTAAATATTCTGCAATTAGCAGCTGTAATTAACTGTACTGGGCTGTAAAATAAAGAGTTATCAAAAGTCCCCCCTGCACGTCGAGGCCCAGACGGAGAGAGGGAGGGAGAGAGGGAGAGAGAGAGGGAGGTTGATGTCAGCGCGGCTGATTGGCCAGGTGAGAAACGGAGGATGAGAAGTTGGCTGCCGTCGGGGCGCTCTGTCGGGCTGGAACCCCTCCACGCCGCGGCGGGTTTTAACGCCAGGCCGCCAAGCGTAGCCAGGCCATCTGTGGGGCTCGCTCTGACGGGCAGCCCTCCAGCCGCGCCAGGAAACGCTGCGTCACCACCACGGAGCCCAGGCACGGAGCGCGCGTGTGTGTGTGTGTGTGTGTGTGTGAGAGAGTGTGAGAGAGTGTGAGAGAGTGTGAGAGAGTGTGTGTGTGTGTGAGAGAGTGTGTGTGTGAGAGTGTGTGTGTGTGTGTGTGTGTGTGTGTGTGTGTAAGAGAGTGTGCGAGTGTGAGAGAGTGTGTGTGTGAGAGAGTGTGTGTGTGAGAGTGAGAGAGTGTGTGTGTGAGAGTGAGAGAGTGTGTGTGTGAGAGTGAGAGAGTGTGAGAGAGTGTGAGAGAGTGTGTGTGTGTGTGTGTGTGAGAGAGTGTGTGTGTGTGTGTGAGAGAGTGTGTGTGTGTGTGTGAGAGTGTGAGAGAGTGTGAGAGAGTGTGAGAGAGTGTGAGAGAGTGTGAGAGAGTGTGAGAGAGTGTGAGAGAGTGTGAGAGAGTGTGAGAGAGTGTGAGAGAGTGTGAGAGAGTGTGAGAGAGTGTGTGTGTGTGTGTGTGTGTGTGTGTGGCCTGACATGCAAAAAAGACTCTTCAACAATGCTGTTGAATGAAGTGTGCCTTGGTTGGGTTGGAGTGAAAACGGTACAGTAGATCTCCACGAACAGGGTTGGCCAGCCCTGCTCTAAAGCAAACAAGCATGACTGCAGCCTCAGAAGAGCTGGTTTCCACCCCCTCAGCCCAGTTATGCCTGAGGGCCAGTTACTGGATCACAGGTCAGAGCCGTAATGGCGCCGGCAGTCAGGACTCGCGCGCGCTAGCGGGCCGTTTGTTTACTCGCTGGCGGTGTTGGCGGACAGGCTGCTCGAGAACGGAAGGGAAGGATCGCGCGTTCGTTTGATCTCGCCGCAGACCGCTAACGGGCGCCGCAGACCGCTAACGAGCGCCGCAGACCGCTAACGAGCGCTGCCTCAAAGTGGACGACGCCGTCGTTTAAGAGAGAGAGAGAGAGGTGTGTGGTGTGTGGTGTGTGGTGTGTGGTGTGTGGTGTGTGGTGTGTGTGTGAGAGAGAGTGAGAGAGTGAATGCTGTGTGTGTGAGAGTGTGTGTGGTGTGTGGTGTGTGAGAGAGAGAGTGAATGGAGTGTGTGAGAGTATGTGTGAGAGTGTGTGTGTGTATACGGGGAAACGCCGGCAGAACGGATAATTAGAACCAGCTGGGGGAGTGGGAGGGTTTCTAAAAATACAGCCCATTCCTGGGCGTCAGAACACACCCCGCCTCCTCTTCCTCATCAGCAAAGCGTCATCACCATCACTCTGCCTCAACCACCCAGACGTCTCAACGCGTTTACCGACGTTATGCTACACCGACCCCGACATCCTCAAGCACACACACACACACACACACACACACACACACTCCTATCAGGCATCATCTGTGCGCTTTCCAGCACCTCTCAGTGCACAATCGTGCCATCTGGATAACACCATCCACCACCTGCCTGAAATGTAATGAAAAGGTACGGAGACAGAAATAAACATCCAAAGGTTACTCTTGTGGGACGTGAATTGGCTCGACTAAGAACACAACGCTCTGAAGCTCCCTCCTGCACAAACCACTGCTTATACTGCAGGTGTATAAACTACTACGATCAGTGGTCCTCCACATACCTAGACCGCTCATCGCCTGAAATATTATGCAGAGCTGGGATCAAATCACGATCCTCGAGGGCCGAAAACTGCTGGTTTTCCACCCTCCCTTTACCTGGGAGTCAGGTGTGTTCACCCTCCCTTTACCTGGGAGTCAGGTGTGTCCACCCTCCCTTTGCCTGGGAGTCAGGTGTGTCCACCCTCCCTTTGCCTGGGAGTCAGGTGTGTTCACCCTCCCTTTACCTGGGAGTCAGGCTGGAAGACATTCTAGCCCTAATCAGTAGCACTAATTGCTGAGTTAATCACCTGGGAGAAAGGAAAACCAGGGCTGGATTTGGAACGGAGGGCCAGATTTTATGATCCCTGATGTAGATGTCTGCATCCGACGTCTCTACAAGCAGACCTGGAGCCGGCCGGAGAGGCTCGAATCAAACTTTAAACTCAAACCCGACCGAGCGTGGCGGCTGAAACAAGCCAGCCAGTCCATGCAGCACCACAGAGAACACGACAGCGCACCCAGCGGGAAAACCGGAGTGAAGGAGTGATCCACCACCACCTGCAAACGTCTGGGCTGGGCAGCACGGTACCGTGAGTGAACCGACCCAACATCACAGAGCCGAAACCACCCGAGACCCGACCCAATCACTGCGTACCTGCAGGCCCCATCAGGAGCCGGTCAGAGTCAGCGCCGCCATTTTGTCTGGGCCGGCCTGTAGCATAGTGGCTAAGGTACATGCCCGGGACCCCGCAAGGTCGGTGGTTTGATCCCCGGTGTAGCCACGATAAGATCAGTGCAGCCGTTGGCCCATTAAACCCCGGGGGGGATTGTCACCTGCTTAGTCTAATCAACTGGAAGTCCCTTTGGATAAAAGCTAAATAACATGTAATGGAATGTAATGAATGCTTTTCAGATCAAGCCAGATTGTGGTATGAACAATGGAACAAGCGAGAGCTGGATGAAACTCCTACCTTCAGGATGTTCTGGGTCTCATTCCACTTGTTGGTCCACTCCTTCGTCAGCTCCAAGACCTGCCGAACCGCAAAGGAGCAATTAGCAGAAGCGGCTCTCAACCGAACGACGCCCTACATTTCAGAAACGCTCGTTAACACCCCAACAGCCTGCTCCACGGCGAGCAGATCAGACGGAGAACTGATCAGCGCACCGTGTTGACTCAATCACATCTCATCTGACATGTGTATGAGTGCCGGCTACAGCTGCAGACTGCAGGTGTATCCTAATGATTTCACTGTGCTCACGTACAGGCTTGAACCAGGGTCATTTACGGAGCTGTCAGAAAATGAAAAAACAAGGTTGTTGGTTGGAAGAAAAACCAGTAGGCAGACTGTCGCTTCATCAGTATCACAAATGTATTTTTAAATCTTCTGTAATTTGTCTGTTTCTGTATACCCCTACAACAGTGTCCGCGGCAGGGGACGTCACATATGCTGAATGGCCCGTTCAGGGTCCCCCACGGACAGAGCCCTCGCCTCTGACCAGGTCACCACCCCGCTGTTCTGTGTGCTCCACACACTCAGGCCTTCACAGGTGGTTGGCATTTATATAGCGCCTTTATCCAAAGCGCTGTGCAATTGATGCTTCTCATTCACCCATTCACACACACACTCACACACCGACGGCGATCGGCTGCCATGCAAGGCGCCGACCAGCTCGTCAGGAGCATTTGGGGGTTAGGTGTCTTGCTCAGGGACACTTCGACACAGCCCGGGCGGGGGATCGAACCGGCAACCCTCCGACTGCCAGACGACTGCTCTTACTGCCTGAGCCATGTCGCCCCAGAAGTTTAGAGATATTCTCAGTACAGACTGCCCGAACGCCATGTGTTAGTCTGTCCCGTGCACATTGTAATAAACTTAAACTCTCTTAACCCCGTAAAGGCAGAGGCGACCTGCTTGTTATAACCGCCCTGACGGATGAGACGCCGTCGTTGTATTTGATCATGTGACTGTTATTCCAAGACACATGACCGTCGAAACGCACTGTGATTCCTACGGGATCACTACGGGATGTTGTGTCCGTGTGTTCTTGCATTCCTCCTGGAGAAAGGCACAACGTCCTAACAGAGGGAGGCACTCTGACACGACTAGCTCCTCCCCCCCGGTGTGTCAGAAGCTACCGGAACAGGCGATTGGCCATCGGCGTGTGTAAGCGGGGACGGGGGCGGGGCTTACCCGGGCTTCATTCTGCTGCAGCTTCTCCTCCATGCTGAGGGCGGTGGGCGAGTCCAGCAGGGCAATCTGGGAAGGGGGCGGGAGGACCCAACATCAACGCCCAAGTTACAAACGAAGCACAGTGACCCAACACATTGAAATGTACCGTTTTTTTTTTGTTTTTTTTATGTGAAAGGGTGAAATAACCCTGTCAGTCCCAGGAGAAACATACGGCACTCAAGCGGAACTACCGAAAAATCCCAAGAGTGCTATAAGTGTCTCTCGACCTTCCACTTTTTCAACCAATCAAAATGGCTGCTAACACTATTGTTTTGAGCCCGTATTAAAACCCTACTAAATGTTCACAGCTTTCTCCATTTTCTCCATTTTCTCAACCAAAGCCAAAAGCCCTTGGGGATTTGGGTAGAGCCACTTCATATTGGGTTTGGGACTGAACGGGTTAAGCACACATTTGTTTCACCACGCTTTAAACGTTTCTCCCTTAGGCTGGATGTAGCACAGCTCTCTGAAAGTGCGCTACCCTGATTACATTTACACAAACAGGAGCAGGACTGTCCCCTTCACTCCCATTATGAATAGCTTTATTATGATTATTATTGCTACATCACTGTGATTTAAGAGCCAGTCCCCCACAACAAGTCTCGAGAAGGCAACAGCACCCAATTCTCATCCTCATAATCATCATTATTGCCACATTATTACAATTTATGAGGACGAGTCTTCATTTTGGAGCGCACAGGATCTCAATCGTAATTAATAACAACAGCGACTAACGCAGTAGTAGTGTTGTGGTTGTGGTGTCCATGGTTACCTCATTGCCCTGGATGAGCAGGGCTTTGAGGCGGGCGATCTCTGCGCGTAACGATCTCAATCGTAATTAATAACAACAGCGACTAACGCAGTAGTAGTGTTGTGGTTGTGGTGTCCACGGTTACCTGATTGCCCTGGATGAGCAGGGCTTTGAGGCGGGCGATCTCCGGGCGTAGCGATCTCAATCGTAATTAATAACAACAGCGACTAACGCAGTAGTAGTGTCGTTGTGGTTGTGGTGGTGGGGTCCACGGTTACCTGATTGCCCTGGATGAGCAGGGCTTTGAGGCGGGCGATCTCCGGGCGTAGCGATCTCAATCGTAATTAATAACAACAGCGACTAACGCAGTAGTAGTGTCGTTGTGGTTGTGGTGGTGGGGTCCACGGTTACCTGATTGCCCTGGATGAGCAGGGCTTTGAGGCGGGCGATCTCCGGGCGTAGCGATCTCAATCGTAATTAATAACAACAGCGACTAACGCAGTAGTAGTGTCGTTGTGGTTGTGGTGGTGGGGTCCACGGTTACCTGATTGCCCTGGATGAGCAGGGCTTTGAGGCGGGCGATCTCCGCGCGTAGCTCGCGGATCAGCTTGACGTTGGAGTCCTCGTTGATGGTGGGCTTGTTGATGATGTTCTTGGCGCGGTTGGCGTAGCGCAGCGTGCTCAGCGTCTCGCCGTAGTTCACGTCCGCGGGAGACACGGCTAACGGCGAGGACACACGTAAACGCGGGGATTAGATCAAACACGCGTACGCGGGGATTAGAACAAACACGCAGACGGAGATTAGAACAAACAAACGCGTGCGCGGGGATTAGAACAAACAAACGCGTGCGCGGGGATTAGAACAAACAAACGCGTGCGCGGGGATTAGAACAAACAAACGCGTGCGCGGGGATTAGAACAAACAAACGCGTGCGCGGGGATTAGAACAAACAAACGCGTGCGCTGGGATTAGAACAAACAAACGCGTGTGCTGGGATTAGAACAAACAAAGGCGTGTGCTGGGATTAGAACAAACAAACGCGTGTGCTGGGATTAGAACAAACAAACGCGTGTGCGGGGATTAGAACAAACAAACGCGTGTGCGAGGATTAGAACAAACAAACGCGTGTGCGAGGATTAGAACAAACAAACGTGTGTGCGGGGATTAGAACAAACAAACGTGTGTGCTAGGATTAGAACAAACAAACGTGTGTGCTGGGATTAGAACAAACAAACGTGTGTGCTGGGATTAGAACAAACAAACGTGTGTGCTGGGATTAGAACAAACAAACGTGTGTGCTGGGATTAGAACAAACAAACGTGTGTGCTGGGATTAGAACAAACAAACGTGTGTGCTGGGATTAGAACAAACAAACGTGTGTGCTGGGATTAGAACAAACAAACGCGGGTGGGGATTAGATCCACAGCGGCCAAACCGGGAGACAAGACAACCCAGGAAGCAGTGGCATCACATTAGATTTAATATTTACTTTATTAAACCCCGTAGGGTAATGTGTCCTCTGCATTTGACCCATCCTTGACCAAGGCTCTGGCACCAGCAGGAGCACACCTAACCTCACGTGCGTGCGTTTGAGTGTGCGAGGAAACCCACGCGAACACGGGGAGAAAATGAAAACCCCGTGCAGAGAGGATTTGGTGGGCCGGGAATCGAACCAAGAACCTCCTCCTTGCTGCGAGGCAACAGTGTCAACCGCTACAACACGGTGGCAGAGGATTAAATCCCAAAGTTCGAGAGTTTGGCAGCACAAACTTACTCGCGATCATGATGGTCTTTGAGTTTCCGCCGAGACTGTCCTTGAGGAGCCAGGTCAACACCGAGTCTCTGTACGGCACGAAGACCTGCTTCTTCTTCATGTGGGTGGTGCCGTCCTGGGAAATGTCCGCTAGAGCGGGAAAAGCAGGGGCAGGTTTACTCCAGGACATTCCTGCAATGCCAGGGTTACTCCAGGACGTTTCCTCAACGCCTGCCGTCTCATAATAACACCACTTACACGGAACCCATTTAAATCTGTGTTAGTTCCATTTTAAAAACTGACGAGGGAAAGCTTTTTAACATATTGCGCAGAAATTCATTCATTCAGGACATGCATACTTGATTTTTTCCCCACAGAAGCCCTTAACCACCTAATTTTCCACCATCGCTGAATTTATCAAACCAGTTTAGCGACGCTCTCCCCAGTCCAGAGACCTATTCGAAGAGCCGTTAGGTCCGCTGGACAAAAATCTTTATCACCTCAGGTTCAGCCACTTAACACCAATTAAATGTAGGCGCATACAAAGCAACGTCACAATGCCCTCGGTCCAGGGAATGCGTCACATGCATGATCGGAAGTTTGAGAATTCAGCCACACTTACAACACAATTTAGTTGTAAAAAAATAAATGAAAATAAAATCATGTTAATCATGTTAAACCTTTGAGGTGCAAGATCACACATATGATTAGAATGATACATCAGCATTAGAATTCTCAGTGAAGAGCAATCGCTACTGGCAACCAAAAGCAATGGAGTTCTAGAACACTGAATTAGGATAAAAAATTATTATTCTTTTTTTCTTTTATATATATATATATATATATATATATATACACACTGGTCTCACCCAAAGTACTTTCCTTCACTCAGTGATGACTGCAAGGCAGCGGCTTTTAGACCCAGTGAATGTACAGCGAAAGATTAGCACTAGCTAGTTCAGGGACATATCTACAAACAGATCTGATAAAAACACACAAAGGGAAAATTGCCCGTGAATGGTATGTACACATGGTCTGTGATTGGCTGAGCTGAAGCCGCTGGCCGACCTGCTGTCTTGTAGTCTTGGAGGCAGCAGCCACCTTCCAAGAGTCACTGAGGGGAAAAACAGCACCCTGGACAGCGGTCGAGGCCAGGGAGGTTTGTGACTGAAGGATAGAGAGCTTCACGGACAGCGGTCGAGGCCGGGGAGGTCTGTGACTGAAGGATAGAGAGCTTCACGGACAGGTCTGTGACTGAAGGATAGAGAGCTTCACAGACAGCGGTCGAGGCCGGGGAGGTCTGTGACTGAAGGATAGAGAGCTACACGGACAGGGGAGGTCTGTGACTGAAGGATAGAGAGCTTCACGGACAGGTCTGTGACGTACCCAGAGCGGAGATGACGTTGCCCAGGGTGACCAGGGACTTGTTGATGTTGCCTCCCTCTTTTAGGCGGACTCCGGTGGCCCCGGTGGCATCCGCCCGCTCACTGCCCGCCAGGTCCACCAGGTGGATCTTACTCACCGTCTCCGACGGCATCTCCGCTGCGAACTTCGCCTGTAGGGGGGGGGAGGGGCGAGAGGTCAGCCCAGTGCAACCCGAAACGCTGTCAACCATCGTCACAGGAATGGCTGCTTTACTGGGAACCACATTCTTAAACACAGGCTGAAATCACAATTCAACTTTTTACCGCAGTTTAGTCAGTTCTTCATTACCATACCAACATGTCTTAAAGTATATATTCCATAAAATTAATACAACGTAACGCTTGAGTGTATTTTCGTGGCATGGTTTTTTTTCCATCCACATCCAGGAAGACCATTTGAATTTAGATTTTGTCATCGTGTACCAGCGTGTATGTCGCCCAAATAACGGTCAATTTGACGTCGCCCTCCTCGGACTCCCTGCCCATCAAACATTCTCCCTGAAAGATGTTATACTCGTGTATATCACAGAAGCTAGTGCTGCTCTAACTTCAGTTCCAGCTTGTTGTTAATGAACGCACCGCCATTCTCTTTGATGTGCTTAATTCCCTAAAATAATTAATTCTGTTCAGCGATCGATTGATGGTTACTCAAAAAGGCAGGCGTTGGGAACGCCACTTTAAACCAAAGCAGAGTAAAGACGTGCCTCATTCCGCAGAAAAGTCTTTCATAAACAACAAGGGGCGAGGTGGACTCCTCAGAGACTGTGTATAGAAGACATTCACACACACACACACACACACACACACACACACACACACACACACACACACACACACACACACACACACACACACACACACAGACACACACACACAGACACACACACACACACACACACACACACACACTCGTTCCGACGCATTTTGTTCCACATCTCAAAAGTGGAGAAAATGTATTCTCCAAAAAAAACGGGTTTGGAGGTTACTGCTGCAGGAGGCAGAAAACATCAATTACAGCAAAAATAATACGTTTCCCCAAAAAGCCTGAAGTAGCAGGCAATATGAAATGATTTCCAATTTCACAATTTACATTAACCGAGGTTCTGAAAACAACGTCTGCGGGAGGGCAGGAGCTGCAGGAGAAGCACTTTAGCGTTAAAACTTAGAGGTGATGCGTGACGGGATTAGCAGGACGCTAAAGGGGTAAACAAGGTATTAAAAACGACACCTGTTGGCTACTGTCCATATTTACATATCATAACATTATGAATAAAACTGAAAGGAAGCCGCACACTCCCATTGACCGCCACGCTAATCACCAGGAGCACAGCCCAGGCAGAATTCAGACGGCCTGCTCTAAGCCCCGAACACACAATAACCCCCAAAAAAATTGCCAATCTAAAGCATATTTTGTCTGATATTTAGACTCTTAAAAATCTTACTTCTATTGCCTTTTTGCCAAAAAAACAAACAAGTCACAGTTTCATTAATTTCAAGATTTGCAAATGAGGCAAGACAATTTCACTTCAAGCAAAAAGTAACTTAAACTAAGCTAATGCTTCCTACTTGAGAAAAAAAAGAAAAAAGATCTTAAGTCTTATTTCAAGTCTAAAACACTTCCTTGCAGTGTAATGGCAGTGAATGACATTTTGGTGGCCGGATTACTGTGCAGAGTCAGGGCTCCAAAAATTGTTGCGTTATTGCCAGCTTCGTATTTGACAAAACTGTTTTATTGCTGCTTTTGGGTTGGTTTGTTCTCAGATTAATCTACATGGTTCATGTTATCCATGTGATCACTCTCGCATTTGGAAGTATACTTATCCCTGGTTATGGTTATGTATTTTTGTTGTATGTCACTCTGGACAAAAGCGTCTGCCAAACACCTGTTACGTAATGTTACGGCTCTGGCCGTGGTCAGAGGGGAGAGGTCAGAGGTCAGGCTCGCCTCAAAATAACAGCATAGCGCTCATTCTGATTGGTTGAAAAGGTATAATGTCGAGTGCATCATATGGCACGCAGGGGACTGAAAGGGTTAGCGGTGTGAAGGCGGGGTGGGGAGTGAGGGGTGGTCAGGGCTCCGGGCACGGTGGAGAGGGGTCAGGGGTCAGAGGTCAGAGGTCAGGCTTGCCTGGGTGAAGTTGATGGTGAAGATGGCGTGGGAGCGGCTGCTGACGTCGTTCATGCCCGTGCTGGCCGTGGTGCGGTTGATGTTGCCCGCGTCCATCAGCTCCTCCACGTCACTGTAGTTCTGCACCAGGTGCTTCGACAGGTCTGCGCGCGGGGGGGGGGGGGGGGCAAAACACCAGGGCAAAACAGCGTCAAAACACCGGGGCAAAACACCGGGGCAAAACAGGTAAACAGGTCAAAACACCTGGTCAGAACAGGTAAAAAAAGTCAAAACACCTGGTCAGAAGAGGTAAAAACAGGTCAGAACAGGTAAACGGGTCAAAACACCTGGTCAGAACAGGTAAAAACAGGTCAAAACACCGGGTCAGAACAGGGTCAGAACACCCCCTTCCGCCTCAGGAACCTGACGTTCCAAACTGGTGCCCCAACACAGATAACCTCCGACCCACAGCCTTTCAGAAGTCACCATGTTTCTACATCTAACAATCCAATAATGGTGGTTCTCTACACAAAATGGCCGCCGGCTCGGGGCAGAGGTCATTTCATACACGGATGCCAAAAATCAGCAAGGGAAAAACATTACAAAACAGAAATGAGAGGTGGGAAATAAGAGGGAAGCGTGACATTTTGTTTGACTGATGGAAGTATAGACTTGTGTAAAAAATACACTACTAAATCACGAGCCCGTTCTCGATTAGGCAAGACTACACATTCGTCTCGAAACCCATTACCAGACCTTTCCCTTTCCACGGGCCTCCTTTCACCCATCATGCATCACGGTCCGGAGAAGCGCCCGGCCGACCGCGGCTCTTACCCTCCACGTAGGGCCCGTCCTTGGGGTGCTCGCGCACGCGGAGGTGGAACGTGTCCGTGGCCTTCCTCCGCAGCAGGTCCCGAACGCGCTCGTTGTAGATCTCCAGGTAGCTGACGCCGTCAAACGAAAACACGGGGGGGGGAAAAAAAATAATAATAATCGATCAAAACTCCCGACGGCAGCGAAGAGAAAAGACGCTGACGGGAAGGCTCGGCCAGGAGAAACTCGCCCATAAATCCCTCCAGGAATCCCAGCATGCTCTGCCCTTTTTGTCGTTTAATAGAGGACCTGGCCGTGTAGTTTGTTCATCTGGGCTTTACGGGGGGGAAAATGACACCATAACTCAAGGCATCGGGCCAAGGCGCTGGCTCCAGTGAGCAGGCTCGTTAAAGTAAATACAGGCGTCGCGACGCCCTATGACACAGCAGTAGTGGGTCAATGGGGACGTTAACACCAGCGGACGAGAGAAACACTCTCCGAGCACGACTGACATCGGAAGACACGTCCTTATAGGTAGCATGCTAGCGCGGGTTTTAGAACTGAAATAAAATCTTAGTCCGGCACGACTCACGAGCCACAGTGTCTGCAGACGTTTGCTTTAGCCGTGAGCTCCACCGCCTGATTTTACTAATGAGCCTATTATCTGAACCGAGCAGGTAAACTTTAGTGAAATCGGGTGGTGTAGCGCACTGTAGGAGCAGATGCCGGCAGACCCTAGGACGCGGAGCCGAGTCGTGCCTTTGACACGAGTGTGCCTCTCTGCACACCCCCAAAGGGAAACAGACCGTTGACCATGTTGACACAGGGTCAGCAAGGCTAGATGAAAAGACAGTGCTCGTCAATACAGGACTATTGCCCCCATCATTGTGCTGCCTCTGCGCAATTCTGCCACCTCAGTGGAATGCTCCCAGAGCTGTTGAGGTGAAATAGTACGGTATAGATCATGGGTTTTCCCCACATACAGTGTTTAGTGTCTTTAGATTTAGCTTGTTGTGGAAAATAGTTTGTCATTGGTGGTGTGGTAATAATATGTGGTGAATAAAGATCTTGTAGAAATAAACCACAGGTAAGGCAAGTTACCTGTGAGTCAGCATCCAGCTGTGCTACAAAGATTAACCAGGTTTGTTAGACATCCAGGGATAACATCAACAGGACCATTGTTGTTACCGTCTGAAGCCAAACTACGCAGGGCCGGTAACACTCTGAAGGCTCGTATAAGCATAAGAGCTATAGAACTCATACATTACATAACATTACATTAGCACTGCATGCACACGTACAATAGGCAATATGGTGGGTCATGTCAACATTGATGCAGCAAGCAACACTGCCATGACAAACATGAACTGACACAAGATCCTTATGGTTATTCAATGCTTATGTAGTGCTTATGCAGTGCTTAGGAATGCTTATGTACGAGTTCTATAGCTCGTTTGCAGTTAACTGTAGTTATTAAGCGCAGTTAGAAATATCTTCTTTCATTAGTTTGTCGTCATAGTCTCGCCGATAGCGTGAAACACAATTTTCACCAGAGAAGGGGAAAGACTTCAAGAAAGCACCGAATTAACTTCAAACCCAATTCCCACTGAAGGTGCGTTTATCACATTAAAGGTAAGAGATTACTTCACCGCCGTTAGAGAGGGGGGGGGGGGGGGAGAGCGTTTAAACTCAAGAGCCAGAGTCCAGACGAGACACGGTCACCTTCAGGCGTGTGGTAAAGAGGAAACTGGAACCTCCGCTCGAAGTCGGCCGGAACCGCAGCCAGCGGATCGGCGAGCGTGACCGCGGCAGACGCGTGAAAGCCAGCGACCGTGACCCCGCTGACCGCCCGTACCTCATTAAGCCCCTGATGCAGACCGCGCACCTCAGGAGCGGACAGACGGACCCCCCCCCCCCCCCCCTCTCTCCGCGGGAGCCAGGCGGGAGGGCGTAATTAGCGGGGAGACGACCTGGCGCGCGGACGGGCGACCGGGACCGTGAAGGACCGTCCGTGACGAGAACTAGAGCTGTCAATGTCGTTTTTAAAAAAATCGCTCCGACTAAAGTGGACGGCGAAGTCCACACCGCAACCGGGACGACAACGACAGTGGTGGGATCGCTTTCGGAGAGATTTTTTTTCCAGCTGCTCGAACGATAAAAACTCAATGACAATCCATCCAAAATTATCCGCACAGCCGTTGGGCCCCTCAGCAAGGCCCTTAACCCTGCATTGCTCCAGGGAAGGATCGTCTCCTGCTTAGACTAATCAACTGTACGTCTCTCTGGATAAGAGCGTCTGCCAAAGGCCACTAATGTAATGTAACGTAATGTAATGTAACCCTGAGACTGCCAGACGACTGCTCTCACCACCTTAGCCAATGTCGCCCCAATGTCATAAGGAGCCTCAGAAACTCTCTCAGTTGGAGTTCTGCGTGATGACGGGCCTTCAGGCTGGGAGAGCGGACCGTGTTCATCCCGCGGCCCGCCCCCGCGCCCCCGCGCCCCGCCCCGCTCACCTGACCTCGGTGCGGAAGGACGCCTGGTCCCAGCTGGTGGTGTCTGAGATGCGGCTGAACAGGCCCTCGCAGATGCGCGGGATCAGCCCCGAATCCCCCTGGAAAAAACACAAACAACCCAGCGGTCACATCCAGTCTGCGTGTGGAGCGCCAATCACACACGTAACGCTGTGCTAACATCTCTCTAGGCCGCTGCAGGATTCACGGTTCCATGTAGCGGACTTTTCTCTTCACATTTTCCCAGCAAAGCCAGCAATACTCTGAAATGGGTGAACCATATTGGGGAGCTTTCCAAAGGCCAACCTATCGGTTCTGTGGGCATTTCCACAATGATTAAAAAAACTAAAAAAACTAAGACCCGACATGCATTTGTTGGGCAGAAAGTGGTGATTCTGAAAAAAAAAAAAAAAAAAAGAAGAAGTTTGAAGTGACCTTTTTATCCCACCTTGTGTGTCATAAACCCAAAGACACGAGGTGGGATGAAAACTTAACAGATCTGAGTTCCCAGAGTGAGACTTTCACAGTATCGATTTCACGGTGTCCAAACAGCAGTTTAACGCCAATTTTCAAAGGCACGCTTGTGTTAGTTTCAGCTTTTGAAAAACAGATACAGCTCATATCTCCCTGACAAGCCGTATCGATCCTCCGAACCCGTCGGCTTCTTCTCGTCAATAAGGGCAGGCAGGGTGCGGACGGAACCTGCCGGAACGTGCATCTCACCCTCCCCAACGCCGTCTCAATAAACCTCTCGCCCCGACCACAATCCAACCGTCTAATCACTGGCCATCTAATGACCGCACCTGGGTCAAATGATTATCCTAAACAGAATCAACTCTTTACTGTGTGAAAACTCTCCTGCAAATTCCTGAGAATGAGACCAAATATTTTCGAAAAAAATAAATAAAATTCACTTCCCCTCTGCCCTTTAAAACCTCACCCTTTGCAGCCTCTCGCGCTAATCAGCGAAGGCTAACGACCGCACGTGTAACGAGTTCACAGGAAATAATTTTTCATAGCTGGTGTATACCGCGCGGTTCTGCGGGAGCTGAACCACGTTTACCCCATCGCCCTCAATGTTTCACTATCGGTCGAGCCGGTAACAATTCTCACACTGATGTTTTTTCATGGATGCGTTTTGCCCCCGACACGTTCTTTAGCGCACTGGAAGTTCACTTTAATTGGCTCCCTTTGATGAGTCTTCAAACGCGAATCGTTAGCGGCGTACCACGTGGCCCCACTGAAAAGGCCCCTGACGCGGTTACCAGGGCGGAGACGCCAACAGGGCAGTGGGACGAGAGTCTTACCGGGTTCCCCATCATGGTGTAGGACTTCCCGGAACCCGTCTGACCGTAGGCGAAGATGCAGGCGTTGTAGCCCTCGAAGGCGGCCTTCAACACGTCAGAGCCCAGGTCTTTAAAAACCTGCGAATACAAGACAGAGAGAGAGAGAGAGAGAGCGGAAATGAGTGTGGTGAGATCAGCCAAGCACCAGGGAGAGACGGCCTCCCGTTAAACGCCAGTCAGGCGAGGCGAAGGGACAAAATGGGGGTTTGACGAGGCCGGAGCGCCTAGTCTGTCAGGGAATCGCAAAGTCCGTTCAGACTGTTGCCAGGGGCGACCATCTCTTCACCACGGGTACTGACCATCTGTTCAGGCCAACGAGAGGGGTCGAGGGTCAAGGTTTCGGCATCCCTTTCACGTGTGCGTTCAAGCATGTAGAAAAGAGCGGTCATAACCACCCTGAGGAAAATAGTCGACCAACACCTGACTTCTAGACAAAACGGTTCCTGTGATCAACTTTTAAAAAAATAAACACAACCAAGCAGACTGAAATGACAGCAACCTGATTTTCCCCCATTTGCCATTTACGTATTTACCCATCTATTTATTTAACTACAAGGCGTTAGGTGCATATTCCACATTCAACCCATTTAAAAGTGCAGCCAACCATGAATATAAAAGTTGATGAGAGAAACTGCTTATTAACACAATTTCCAACAAGGCTATAGAGCAGGGGTCAGCAACCCTGTCCTGGAGAGCCGCAGGGTGTGCTGGTTTTTGTTTTCGCCTTAATACCAGCAACTGATTCAGACCCAAGAAACCAGGTGAGGCGAGTTAACTGTGTAATCCACTGCTTTAATCGATCAATTAGGTGCTGAGTAACGACAAAAGCCAGCACACCCTGCGGCTCTCCAGGGACCCTGCTATAGAGTTAAAAATAAACGCAGGTTAAGCTTCTTTCTCCCACTGCTCATTAAATAAACAAATTCACCAGATGACACGATAAACAAGTAGGCTGGCCCCAACTTTGATCCGTAATATAAAAATAGGCATGTTTAAAACCAAACAGCATGTGATTTCAATGACGGTAGCGGTACACAGTAATATCTGAATTTCCTTCTCCTCATTTTCACCAATTTGTCCTTTCTGTAGGCGTAGTATCTGACCTCCCCTGCCCGGAAAGACAGGGTTTGAACAGAGGCCACTGACCACATTCAGAAGCAGTAAAATCAGAGGAACTCGACAAAGCACAAAATGGTTACCAAATGCAAAACTGTATCCAAATATGCCCTGTAAATCAGTGCCAACCAACCCTGTTCCTGGAGATCTACGGTGGTCCTGTAGGTTTTCACCCTGACCCTAACAAAGCTCACCTCATTCAACAGCTAGAGATCTCATTGAGCTGCCAATTATTGGAATCAGGTGTGTGAAATTAGTGTTGAAATAAAGACCTACAGGAGGGTAGATCTCCAGGAACAGGGCTGATCACTACTGCAGTAGATACCGCATCATCACTTTAACGTTCATCCTAGACTCCTTCTCTCTCTCTCTCTGCTTTGGTCAGGTGGTCTCTGTTTCTCTCTGTCTGTCTCTGGTCTCTGGGGTTGATCAGTGACGGTGGTGATACGGGGGGGGGGGGGGGTCACAGGTCTGTCAGATGCACGACTGAGCGTAGCGACAGCGGTCTGGCACCTTTCCACGGCCCAACCAGTGACACGGAGCGGACAGCAGCCTCGTCACCACCTGTACATTTGGCCTGGTGTGTGTGTGCAGCGTGAGAGAGAGAGTGAGAGAGTGAGAGAGTGTGAGAGTGTGAGAGTGTGAGAGCGTGAGAGAGAGAGAGAGTGTGAGTGAGTGAGCGAGAGAGAGAGAGTGTGTGAGAGAGCAAGTGTGTGAGTGTGTGAGAGAGCGAGTGTGTGAGTGTGTGAGAGAGCGAGTGTGTGTGAGAGAGCGAGTGTGTGAGTGTGTGAGAGAGCGAGTGTGTGAGTGTGTGAGAGAGCGAGTGTGTGAGTGTGTGAGAGAGCGAGTGTGTGAGAGAGCGAGTGTGTGAGTGTGTGAGTGAGTGAGTGTGTGAGTGTGTGAGTGTGTGAGAGAGCGAGTGTGTGAGTGTGTGAGAGAGCGAGTGTGTGAGAGAGCGAGTGTGTGAGAGCGAGTGTGTGAGAGAGTGAGAGAGTGAGAGAGTGTGAGAGTGTGAGAGTGTGAGTGTGAGAGTGTGAGAGTGTGAGAGCGTGAGAGCGTGAGAGCGTGAGAGAGAGAGAGAGTGTGAGTGAGTGAGCGAGAGAGAGAGAGTGTGAGTGAGTGAGTGAGTGAGTGAGTGAGTGAGTGAGCGAGCGAGCGAGCGAGCGAGCGAGCGAGCGAGCGAGCGAGCGAGCGAGCGAGTGAGAGTGTGAGTGAGTGAGTGAGTGAGTGAGTGAGTGAGTGAGTGAGTGAGTGAGTGAGTGAGTGAGTGAGTGAGTGAGTGAGTGAGTGAGTGAGTGAGTGAGCGAGTGTGTGAGTGAGTGAGCGAGTGTGTGAGTGAGAGAGTGTGTGAGTGAGTGAGTGAGTGAGTGAGAGAGAGAGTGAGTGAGTGAGTGAGAGAGAGAGTGAGAGAGTGAGTGAGTGAGTGAGTGAGTGAGTGAGTGAGTGAGTGAGTGAGTGAGTGAGTGAGTGAGTGAGTGAGTGAGTGAGCGAGTGTGTGAGTGAGTGAGTGAGCGAGCGAGTGAGTGAGTGAGTGAGCGAGTGTGTGAGTGAGTGAGTGAGCGAGCGAGCGAGCGAGTGAGTGAGTGAGTGAGTGAGCGAGTGAGTGAGTGAGTGAGCGAGTGAGTGAGTGAGCGAGTGAGTGAGTGAGTGAGTGAGTGAGTGAGTGAGCGAGTGTGTGAGTGAGTGAGTGAGTGAGCGAGTGAGTGAGTGAGTGAGTGAGTGAGTGAGTGAGTGAGTGAGTGAGTGAGTGAGCGAGTGAGTGAGTGAGTGAGTGAGTGAGTGAGTGAGTGAGTGAGCGAGCGAGCGAGCGAGTGAGTGAGTGAGTGAGTGAGCGAGTGTGAGAGCGAGAGAGCGAGTGAGCGAGTGCACAGACTGTGGCTGACAGCACTCATGCCTACTGGGGAAAGGGCTAAATAGGCTCTCTGCACAACAGACAGGAGCCTTCACAAGCTCTGCCCCGCAGTCCCTGTGTGTCTGCGGGATGTTTTCATGCACACTTTAGTGCCGTTTCCGCCCCAATAGGCAGAACTAATGTGGTCAAGCAGATCACCGGTGCTTTGACAATGCAAATACATTTTTACACCATGTCAAATACAATTGAGATCACTTGATGTATTCAGATTTTAAAAAAAATTCTCTTGATTGTAAGTTAAAAATGTAAGTCCAATGGCTTATACACACATTCAAGTCACCATCACTGTGGTTATGACTTAGGGAAACATAAAACAGTAATTTTATAAAAACCATTAACCGACGTTCGGCAGCTCAGTGAAGTACAGCACTCACACAGTCGGGGTAGAATATCTGAAGAGTATTTCAGGAAACACAATAATGGCCTCTCAATAAAAGCCATATTTTTCTTCCTTGGCTCTGCCCACACAGTCTGATTAGACATCAGTGAGATCAGAAACTCCAGAAACAGAATCAGAAAAGTGTACAGCCGACATTAAGATTACAGTTTTCAGCAGAGCAGCGGGGAAATAACTCTCCAGATCGGTCCAAAGCGGTAATTTGTGATTGGCGCGTCAGTTCATCCGAGGCCAGAACACCGGGCCGCACCACTACGACTCCTCGGAGAAAACGAGCCTTCCGGCGTGTTCTGGAACAACTGTAATTATCGCTCCGGTGTTAAAGCGCAGAGTGCCGAGAAGCGGCCTTCCCGCGGAATAAAACGCCTTCGCCGTGCTCCTAACGCACTTCACTCGAAGGACACCGCAGGTGTTCCAACGAGAGACCATCATCATCATCATCATCATCATCATCATCATCATCATCATCGTCGTCGTCGTCGTCGTCATCCTCCTCCTCCGAAACGCCGTCTGAAGGCCACAGTCCGCTTTAAGCACAGCTTAAGCAACAGCCAACGCGCTTCAGGATTAGCGCCGAGGGGGAGGTTCAATCGACGGGAACAAAGTGAAATAACTTCCAGCACAAACAGAAGAATTATTTTATAGACAGCTTATTGCTGACGTCTGCCAATGATTAACGCAGGCAATAAAATTATCTGTGAACGGCAGGAGTTGCGGTTTGAGATGCCATTTTGATCGAGCCGTGCAGACAAAACGGTTCCCGAACGGCAGTCGAACAAGGCGGAAACCCACTGCTTTGTCTCTCAAACCAAACCATTTCTAAGTATAATAGTTTAACAGCAACACCTGCCGCGTTGCTAGACCGGTGATTCAGGAAAACAACTTGAAACCATATTCACTGCACCCATAACGTAATAGCTATTGACTGCTTTTTGTTTTTATTTCGTTATTCCAAAATGAAACGTCGTGTTAAATTTATCTGAGACGGCCCCATTAGCCTGAGGCGGGATGAGTGGAGCGCCAGTTTAAAACCGCAGGCCTTCAGACGAGCCTACGGCTCCGCGCCATAATGAGAAACATGAAAACCGGGCCAGGAACAGAACGCTTCTGGGAGGAGGACGTGGCAAAGAATTAGCAAACAGGACTGTTATCACAGGAGTAAATATGCATACAAGTTTGATCAAACATCCTGGATTA
Organism: Conger conger; assembly: GCF_963514075.1. NCBI lineage: Eukaryota > Metazoa > Chordata > Actinopteri > Anguilliformes > Congridae > Conger > Conger conger. The sequence goes on along the minus strand of NC_083761.1, from coordinate 3,466,864 downwards.
AAAACAAACACACACATTTTAATCTATCCACTAGAGGGCATTACAAAAACCAAACCAGATCTCACATTAGGCATATTCAACAACACAGCTTTAAACAGGACATTTAAGCCTGAGGGTATATTATTATTATTATTTATTTTGTTTATTTTTTCAGCTCAAGGCGACAGCACAACCCTTGAGGTCACACTCTTCCAAGCGGTCTCCCGCCCAATTTCAAATTCAATACAAACTGCTAGTTTGGCATTCAGCACTCCTCCGAAGGACGAGGTAAATATTTACGCAAGATCAGAACAAAACATATCCAGCCTTAATCTGGATAAACCACCAAAATTATTTGTGCAAAACGCAAATATGCAAAGGCTTGAGTCTGAGCCCAAGTCTGGTAAATTTTACACAAATTCTTGTCTAGGCAGCAGCCGGTAAAAATCCTTAAAAACACACACAAATATCAAAATCCACCACAAGCTTCTTAAGGCACCACAGTGGAGCCAATACAGACATGGGGCCACAGAGCCCTATATTGTGAACTGGCATCGGCGAGCACGGACTGGCTTCTCCCGCACAGTCCATCAGTGTGCCTAAATGGGCAACACTAATCAGATTACCGTTATCAGATTCTACAGAACAAACGGCTCAAACGGAACACAGCCCAGGGCCCGGAGATTCTCCATTCGGCAGCCGAGCTCCAACAGCGTAATAAAACTGACACAGGACAATGCGGTTATTCGGGAGGTTAAATCAAAAACCAACAGTGTGTGCACCTTGCTGTGTCGTGCATCATCACAGACGGGCTTACAGCGCTGAGCAAACCAGAAGCTACGCTAAAGGTTAGTCCCATTACCGCTAAATTCTCCGGGGGGTTTGGAAGGGCAACACAGGCATGCGCTTAGTCATCCCCGCCCCCCACGCTGATGCCCTACAAGCTACTGCGCTGCTCCTCTGCACAACCAAGACAGTCAGGGTCGCCAGACCACCTGCATCGGACTGAAGGAGTCACTAGTCAGCAACGATGATAGCAAGAGCAGTCGTCTGGCAGTCAGAGTTGCCGTTCGATCCCGCCCTGGGTGCGTCAGTGTCACTAAGACTGCCTGGACTAACCCCCCCCAACGGGGTCCTGACGAGCTGGTTGGTGCCTTGCATGGCAGTCTTCTGCCATTGGTGTTTGAGAGTGTGTGTGTATGCATGTATGGGTGAAAAATAATTTAACATTACTTCAACTCATTACAACTTCATGACAAGAAAGGCCTTTAGAGAAAGGACACAAACGTGACGATACGAAACAGAACATCACAGCGTGTACAAGAGAACGTGGCACCCGTACCGTCTCCTGAGAAACGAAGGAGGAGCTTCGACCGTCGGCCGAGTCGTAGGAGAAGTCGTACGTGAACGTCTTGATCCTCTCCCGGCCCGAGTCCCCGGAGTTCCCATCGGGAATCTGCGGGAGGAAACACGGAGCGAGCGCTCCCAGTTCAGCACTTTACCCGGATACACCACCACCGGGAACACCACAACTGAGCAAGACACCTCACCCCTAAACGCCCCTGACGAGCGGGCGGGTCAATGGTAAATGGTAAATGGTTGGCATTTATATAGCGCCTGTATCCAAGGTGCTGTACAATTGATGCTTCTCCATTCACCCATTCATACACACACTCACACACCGACGGCGATTGGCTGCCATGCAAGGCCCCGACCAGCTCGTCAGGAGCATTTGGGGGTTAGGAGGCGTCTTGCTCAGGGACACTTCGACACAGCCCGGGCGGGGGATCAAACCGGCAACCCTCCGACTGCCAGACGACTGCTCTTACTGCCTGAGCCAATGAGACGACCGCTCATACTGCCTGAGCCAATGAGACGACTGCTCTTACTGCCTGAGCCATGTCGCCCCCTGGGTGCCTTGCATGGCAGCCAATCGAATGCGTGAGTGCTCGTATGAACGGGTGAATGAATGCGAGGCATCAGTTGTACAGCGCTGTGGATAAAGGCGCTATATAAACGCCAACCATTTAACATGTACAACTACCACGAGAACGCCAAGAGCAAGCGTTCCAACTCCTTTCATTCCCCCACGCCACTGTACTGCTCAACTCAAAGGGCTGTGCAGGAATATAAAAAGCAGGGAAGGCGTTCGATGTGAAGGTCAAACAGCATTCACCGGGGAAAGGCGTGCAGACGCCTTTATCCTGGCAGGGAGCCTGAAACATGAGCCCTCTCCACTCGAGACTCATACCAGCCATGAACCCGCAAATCCTCACAATGTCTGGCCACAGAGACGGGCTTTTTTTAAAATGTGGACAAACATAACAATACAGAACAGAACGGGTCCCTGGAGCAGACAGCGGGGAAAATGCGGTCTAATCCAGGGAAGGGCAAGGCAGGCCATATCCACTCCTGTTCTGTGCAAATTTCTGCTCTTAATTATTGAATTAGTCCAACTATTCACATGATCTGTCATTTATAGCCACATTCCGTAGTATAAACAGCAGCTGATGAATGTTCTTGTCTTGTGGCGTTTTATTGTGCTCTAATTTCGCGAGTGAATTGGTCATGGTGCAAATGGCTAATTAGCTGATTGAGCCTGGAGTGGAGTTACTCAAGGACTGGAGTTAAACCTGCAGAGACACCGGCCCACCAGGACTGGAGTTGCCCATCCCTAGGAAAATCTCTATAGCCTATATCAGGGATCCTCAAATCTGGCCCCCAAATCCAAATCCAGCCATGGTTTTCTTTTCTCCCAGTTAACAGAACAATTAGTTTTACCGATTGGCCAGACTGTCTTCACAGTTGACTCCCAGGTAAAGGGATAGTGGAAAACCAGGTCTCAGCCCTCGGTCCATATTGATCGGGAGAGGTTGCCTCAAACAATGGAGCTTTTTATAACTCACCTTGAGGTTAGTAATGGAAGTCTTGTTCCCTTGCATATGAATGATGCACTTGGCAGAGAGATCTTTCTCCCTGTGGAGAGAACCAGTACAACTCAAAGACAAGTACATAAAACATCAGAATACATTCACATTGATTTTGAAAAAATTATTCAATTGCATAATATGAAGGGGCTTTACAGACGACAGAATAACTGCGTTAGCTCAACGCCAAGGCTGCCCGACCTCATACGAAAAGGGCCGGGGCGGGTGCAGGTTTGTGTTTTAGCCCGGCGCTATGACACTGGATTGAACCAACTAACTAATGATGGTCTTTAAATCAAGACCTTGATAAACAGAATCAGGAGCATTATTGCTGGGCTATAGCAAAAGCCTGCGCCCATAGCGGCCATTTTGGGATAAGACTGGACACCCCTGCTATATGCCACCTGATAGCAAGTGCCCAACATATAGTGGTTGCTGGGAGCCAGAAGGTCATTACATTACATTACCAGACAGACAGAGAGACAGACAGAGAGACAGACAGAGAGACAGACAGAGAGACAGACAGAGAGACAGACAGAGAGACAGACAGACACTCTTATCCAGAGCGACGTACAGTTGATTAGACTAAGCAGGAGACAATCCTCCCCTGGAGCAATGCAGGGTTTTGCTCAAGGGCCCAACGGCTGTGCGGATCTTATTGTGGCTACACTGGGGATCGAACCACTGACCTTGCGGGTCCCAGTCATGTACCTTAACCACTGTTACAGGCCGCCCTTCAGTGGTTCGAACCCCAGTGTAACCACAGTAAGATCTGTGCAGCTGAGGGCCCTTAACTCCACATTGCTCCGGAAAGTCAAATCAACTGCAGTCACTTTGGATAAAAGTGTCAGCGAAATAACAAAATGCAATGTAACATTATCGGGCCAAACGGCCAATGCTTGCATAGAAAACAGGCAATGAAACGGAGCTCGAGAGTCAAGCAGTCAGGACACGGGCCATTTGCGAGCTGCCAATTTCATTTGGCCGAAGGAACAGAAACAAAGAACAGCTTGTGTTGAAACATCCATATAATGGGCCCAGCTTGCATTACAGGTGATGGGGATTCACACTACAGTGTGAGTGTTCTACATCATTTAGGACTCAGCCATATCATACCACTTCAAACTAGGGCCGTTCAGCCTCCATACCAAAACATCCAAACTGGCCATCACTGCCTAAACCCCAACAAGCACGCAGAGTTGATCTGACTGCAGTCAACGTGCATGCATGCGACAGGATTTAATGCGATCGCGTACCTTCCTGACACTATTAGAATGCAAACGGTCACACTTGAATTGAGTGACAGTTCTGATTGTCGGGGACTTTCCAGGAAAACGAACGAAGGCTCAAATTTGCATGGCGATTTTAAACGGACACGTTCCCGCTGGCAACAGAGTGTAAAGTAGGTCACATTAATAATCCGCTTGACAAACGGACAAGGCTAGCGGCTGAGGAGAGTTTGATTGATTTGGGCCTAGCCCCAGGCTCCACTCTCTACGTTGTGTCCCGGATTGACCTCAGAATCCTGGTCACTGCCGGACAGATGCTAACGAGCGATGTTGGCATCAATACGACTCATACATTGCTCATGGTTTCCCTAATTATTCGTTTATTAATACATTCCAACCACTACAGCCAATTAACACCCCTCCCTTATTATACATAAATTGTTATTTAGCTGATGCTTTTATCCAAAGCAGGTGATTAGGCTAAGCAGGCTAATCCCCCCCTAGAGCAATGCGGGGTAAAGGGCCTTACTCAAAGGCCCAACAGCTGTGCGGACCTTATCATGGCTACGGCGGAGTTTAAACCACATGACTCCCCTATTTTACCTGGAAAGAGATTTCTTCATTTCGACACAACAAATAAAGCACGGGTTAAGGCTATTCAGAAATTGCATGGCTTTCTTGAACAGTTATCCAGCCTACTTGAATTTCTTTGGCAAAGATGGATTTTACTCAAGGAAAGAAAATAAAGGATTGAAAACAGCCAATGTAAGATGGATGACCTCTCCATCTTTTTGGCTTCTAAAGAAAAGCAAACGGCAGCAAGATAATCTCAAGAGCTATAAAGTAAGAGCTGTCATGGAAACCAAAGTAAATATGATGAGTCTACTGAAGCCGAGGCAACGATTACTGCTTACACAGGCAAAAAAAATTGCATGTGAAATGCTTACACTTGAGACCACACGATGAAATACCGCTAAACCACCACTGACAGATTGTTTTAAAGGAATTGTTTTTAGTATTGTACAGAGTCTTCTGCACATTGTGCTGCAATCATACAGAAACGATGTAATGATAATTGTTGTCTCTGTGACTGCTTTGTGTATTGGTATTTTTAGTTGGCTAGGTAAGCAGTGTTTGGATGGTTAACTTTGGTCACTTTTGCTCGGTTTGTTTCTTTGTTCTCAAAATTTTTTTTAAAAAAATTTAAAAAAAGGCCCTCGTCCTTATCTTTGTTGTACAGGTAGCAGTTGAAATTGTACTTCCCTCTAGGGTCTTTCAGCGAACTTATCCCTGGTTATGGGTATGCACTTTGTTGTACGTCGCTCTGGATAAGAGCGTCTGCCAAATGCCAATAATGTAATGTAATGTAATGTAATGGTGTACTTAGGACTCACAAGGAGTAGTTATTGGCATATCGACTACAACGCAAATAGACAATCACCACTGCATACGCGCTGTCTTGATAAAATACTTTGCGTGTAGACTACATGTCTACGCTTGTTAAGGTAGATTCACATTTACTTTTCATAAATTGCGGGAAATGGTTCACCTTTTCTACCTGCTTTGCATGTGAAGTGTGATATTTCAAATGAAATCAAATCTGGCATTTGCGTTGTTGATGGTTAGGCTTAATGTGGAAAGCCAAGACGTCGCTTGAAAACCGCTGTTGTGTTTCAATTCGCAAAAACGCCCATATCAGTCTCGCCTTGCAATGCCAAACGCCTCGGGGCTTGTTCTATGGTTTCTTACGTGTCCTGAAAACTTATTTGCCTATAGCAGGCCCAAATAACGTTATTGACCGTAAACGTGCATTCCCTTTTCATTGAGATTTAGCCAATTTAATAATGTTGGTTGTCGTGTGGGTTGATTTGGAAAGCAACCTGCTGTTGCTTCATATTGTTATGCAATGTAACTCAGTATATACCTCGATAAACAACGTCTAAAGATAGCAACAAAACACGACTATTTCATTAGATCGTATGCTACCCAAAGTGTGATAAAAAGTTGCGTTCTGTGTGTTTAGCCACAGAATCTAACGTTCTGCTTTAAGAGAAACCACCTAGTAATAACTGCAAAGTACATAAACGCCACCTACATCTGCCAGCGCTGCGGGACTTGGCTCTATTTGGGGGATTCAATAGAAGTTCCGGGTTGGCAAACGTTAGATTAACGTTAGTTCGCTAAAAAATATATATCCAATATAATTTAGCTAGTGATCAAACCGTTTTAAAACGCATGAAACGGGACGCAGTTCCCAATAACTGCAAACACGCATAGCTCATCTGACCCATATTTGCTTGATAAATCGCTGTCAATAAATTCACGAACAGGAGCGATGCTGAGCGACTTGCAACTAAAGAGCTAGCTAGCAGGTGCTAACACAGCTGGACCCGGTGTTTTATTTAAATGGGTTGTTAGATTAGCAGTTGAAGTTGAATATATTCGTCTACTGAATGGATTTAATAAAACCTTAAGCCTGGCCGTGCTGCAGTCTTCTATAAAGGCGGGCGTAAAAAACGTTCCAGGTATTCAAGGCACCAGCATAAGATGCGAGTTAGCAAGCTAACGTGGTTGGCCATCAACTCGTGATGAGACGACGTGTGTGTCCAGTTCGGACAATAAAAACTTACCGTCTGTTCATGGGCCTGACCCGGACAGCCACTCTAACCGATGCCATTGCACGTCCATGTACGGGTAACCTAGCTATGTCACAGATGCACAGATCAATTAGCTAGTTTACCTGATCCAAAAACAGAAAAGAGACGTCTAGCTAACTGTTAGTTAATGCTGGATGTATTCGGTCGAGTTAGCAAGCCAACTTAGTCAGTATTCTAGGCATTAGCTAGCTATTTGTGTCCACACCGGCTACCGCACAGGAAGTTTTCGGACTACTTATTTACAATTTTTGTTACGTGTCCCTTTATTTGACCGAACTCCTCACAGGAACGCAATCTGGCCACTGAGTCTGAAAACAAAAAAATCAAACTCCTCCAATATCGTCAGCTGATAAAGGATATACGGATGGGGAGAAAAGACAAACTTCGGTCGAAAAACGCGTTTTCGTGAAAAGGTAATAGTGATGTCATCTACTGTGATTATCTACTTTGCGTAATGTTGCTCCGTTCTTTCATTTACATTGCACGAGTCTCGTGTGACACCAGAAGGTTATAACGGGAAAACAATCATTTGATAGTACCAATTTAATAATGCCTCTTTTGTGGTTGTCAAATCTTCATGAACATCAATTATAATTGGTCCACTTATTTGGAGAATGTAAATCGTCATGTAATCATAAATGTGCAAAGAAATGTGATGTGGGTGTATTGGCACAATGCTAACCATTATGATTTAATTTCTGCATTCAACTTAGCTTGTCTGTGTTTTGTGGACTATGCCCTGTCAAAGAGGAACTGGAACTGAGAGTTTAGCTCGAATAAATGGCTGCATTGTGCATTTACAAAATCACTAATACAAGCTTCCGAATATGTTCCTGAAATATCCATCATCTTTCAGAATTCAACTTTGTTTTTATACATTGCCTTGTCACTGTGGAATCTACGACCGAATTTGTAATCAATATCTGTGTCTGCAGATGTCATTTTGACAAAACAATGTGTATGAGCCAATGTGTACGACTCATAGTTGTAAGTAGACTTATTGCGGAACGCAGGTATTTTCTCTGACACCATGACAGTTATCCAAGGGGTCAGTACTGCAGATGCGTGCATGGCTGTTTATGAAGTACCAATACATAACCTGAAGATGGTGCTAGAGTACTCTGGTCTCAGGACTGTGTGGACATTTGATTTTTTTTGTTGAAATCGTTTTAGATTTGGATGGAATTGAATGAACTGCAAGTAGAGAAAAGTTTAAAGAAACTGTAAACAGAAGTATTTTTAAGATGACACCCAGATGCAAAAAAAAAAAGAAAGAATAATAATTTGTTCTGAACTGGATTGATATCCAGTTATAGTAGGGGCAGCCAACCCTTCTACTTGAGAGCTGCATGGTGTTGCTGTTTTCATGAAATCTTAAACATTGTGACTCTCAAAAACCAGCATTAAAGAACCCTGCTGTCTAGGTGTCGTCCATTTTGTTCAACCACACCTATTATCTGTGAGACACTCGGAGCACAACTGCCGCGTGTCCCGTAGTGTTTTGTGTTTAGCGTTTGAATTTGGAGTGGCAGTTGGGTTATCGTCATGAATGAACTCAGCCGGTGTAAAGAGGCCCCGCTTCAGTTGGCTTCATCGCAAAAACACGCCGTAGATAATTTCACAAATTCACAAGTGTGCACACTCAAATCATGAACAAGTCGGTACCTCACTTTTAATGAAGAGTATAAAGATAATCCCAAAAAAGAGGAAAAACTAAAATTCAAGAAAACCGTTTAATAGTTGCACATAAGATACATTTTACTTTAGCGAACCCTGTGGGGTAATTTGTCCTCTGCATTTGATCCATCCTAGACACTTAGGAGCAGTGGGCAGCCCCAGTGCAGTGCCTGGGGACCAACTTCAGTTCTTAGGCTGGTGCTTTGGTTGAGGGAAAAGGGCAGGAGTGTACCTAATGTGGCATGCAAGACAGACACACACTCACACACACACACACACACACATATCACATGGGCATATCCCACAATGCAACACAGGGTGGTGAATTCAGGCCCAGGCAGGGTTGCCTTCTATGCCTCACTTTCTGTAGACCGGTTTTCCCACAATTCCGTTTCACCCCCAAAGGCCAAAATTAAAACTATTTATTCAAAAAGAAGAAACCTCTCAGAGTCCATGAGTTCCAGAGATAATACAGAAAGTGAAAGTCTGCAGTCTGTGCTGTTGCTGTAGTCGTTTATCTTATCTATTGTATAATGCCATACGTCCAGACTTGGCCTATTTACCATGCATACTAGATTTGATTGATGTCCATGGTTGTAGACACCTGATAATTTGGGAATTGTACCTTATCTAACCTGTTCTGTAGTTAGTTTGGTATACACTTATTGCTAAATAAATGTAATGTAATGTAATGTAATGTAATGTTCATCGGCTGTTGGTGTTTTTCCCAGGCGCAATAATAAGATGTTTTGCTCTGAGCTGAGTCAGCAGATGTAGAAGAAATCAATCTGGAATGTCAATCTAGAATGTGATAAGTTTGTGTATATAGTACTGTGCAAAGGTCTTATACACATGCACGAAAATCTGTAAAGCAAAGATACTTTTGTGAATAATGAAATTAACCAGTGACCAGTTAAAATCTACGACACTGGGTTGTTGTGACCACCCTTTGCCTTTAAAACTCAATTTTAAACTCGGTTTTTCTAGGTACACTGTTCTGCAGTTTCTCTCAGAAAATCAGCTGGTACGTTGAGCCGATCACATTGGAGAACATTCCAGTTCTTCTGACTCTGGTTGTCTCCCTAGCTCCTGGCTCTCCAGGTAATTGCAGACAGCCTTACGTTTTTATCGTTGTCTTTACTTAATACAGTTTGTTACTTTTTTTGAGCAAAATGCTAAAATTTCACAGCAACATTTTTAGGAAATTTTTTAATGTTTGGAAATCCCAAATTTTCTCTTTTGTACTTACACAGTAATGGAGAATACAAAACAAAAAAAACAAATGAATCTATGTATAAAAATATCTATAAAAAGAACAATTTGATATTCAAAAGAATGGTGCTTCAGATTTTTTGCCCAGTGCTTGGTTATTTTCAAGACACCCCCCATGCATAACCACTAGGTGTCGCCACCTTGTAACAATCCCTACACCCCCACACCCCCCTCCTCTGCCCCAAATTGTCCTGATGTGAACTTGCACACACCCCACCCCTCACCCGCTGTCCTATATTTCCCCCAGCCTGGCTTTTGGTGTGAAGGTGAGGTTATAGCAGAAGGCCTATTTTCAGAGAACACCCCCAAGGCTGTGTTTCACATTGACGGAGTATCCTCCACAACCTGCACACACACCACCGTGTGCCTCAAAACACAAGCACACACACCGCCGTGTGCCTCAAAACACAAGCACACACACCACTGTGAACACGGGCACACACACCACCGTGTGCCTCAAAACACAAGCACACACACCACCGTGTGCCTCAAAACACAAGCACACACACCACTGTGAACACGGGCACACACACCACCGTGTGCCTCAAAACACAAGCACACACACCACCGTGTGCCTCAAAACACAAGCACACACACCACTGTGAACGCGGGCACACACACCACCGTGTGCCTCAAAACACAAGCACACACACCACTGTGAACGCGGGCACACACACCACTATCTCCCTCAGAACACAAGCACACACACCACTGTGAATACGGGCACACACACCACCGTGTGCCTCAAAACACAAGCACACACACCACCGTGTGCCTCAAAACACAAGCACACACACCACTGTGAACACAGGCACACACACCACCGTGTGCCTCAAAACACAGGCACACACACCACCGTGTGCCTCAAAACACAAGCACACACACCACCGTGTGCCTCAAAACACAAGCGCACACACCACCGTGTGCCTCAAAACACAAGCACACACACCACCGTGTGCCTCAAAACACAAGCACACACAACACCGTGTGCCTCAAAACACAAGCACACACAACACCGTGTGCCTCAAAACACAAGCACACACACCACCGTGTGCCTCAAAACACAAGCACACACACCACTGTGAATGCGGGCACACACAGATGCTGGAGACAGAGACTGAAATAGTACTTTGCCCAGTGCTTGGTTCTTTTCAAGACACCCCCCATGCATAACCACTAGGTGTCGCCACCTTGTAACAATCCCTACACCCCCACACCCCCCTCCTCTGCCCCAAATTGTCCTGATGTGAACTTGCACACACCCCACCCCTCACCCGCTGTCCTATATTTCCCCCAGCCTGGCTTTTGGTGTGAAGGTGAGGTTATAGCAGAAGGCCTATTTTCAGAGAACACCCCCAAGGCTGTGTTTCACATTGACGGAGTATCCTCCACAACCTGCACACACACCACCGTGTGCCTCAAAACACAAGCACACACACCGCCGTGTGCCTCAAAACACAAGCACACACACCACCGTGAACACGGGCACACACACCACCGTGTGCCTCAAAACACAAGCACACACACCACCATCTCCCTCAGAACACAAGCACACACACCACTGTGAACACAGGCACACACACCACCGTGTGCCTCAAAACACAGGCACACACACCACCGTGTGCCTCAAAACACAGGCACACACACCACCGTGTGCCTCAAAACACAAGCGCACACACCACCGTGTGCCTCAAAACACAAGCACACACACCACCGTGTGCCTCAAAACACAAGCACACACAACACCGTGTGCCTCAAAACACAAGCACACACAACACCGTGTGCCTCAAAACACAAGCACACACACCACCGTGCGCCTCAAAACACAAGCACACACACCACTGTGAATGCGGGCACACACAGATGCTGGAGACAGAGACTGAAATAGTACTTTGCCCAGTGCTTGGTTCTTTTCAAGACACCCCCCATGCATAACCACTAGGTGTCGCCACCTTGTAACAATCCCTACACCCCCACACCCCCCTCCTCTGCCCCAAATTGTCCTGATGTGAACTTGCACACACCCCACCCCTCACCCGCTGTCCTATATTTCCCCCAGACTGGCTTTTGGTGTGAAGGTGAGGTTATAGCAGAAGGCCTATTTTCAGAGAACACCCCCAAGGCTGTGTTTCACATTGACGGAGTATCCTCCACAACCTGCACACACACCACCGTGTGCCTCAAAACACAAGCACACACACCGCCGTGTGCCTCAAAACACAAGCACACACACCACTGTGAACACGGGCACACACACCACCGTGTGCCTCAAAACACAAGCACACACACCACCGTGTGCCTCAAAACACAAGCACACACACCACTGTGAACACAGGCACACACACCACCGTGTGCCTCAAAACACAGGCACACACACCACCGTGTGCCTCAAAACACAAGCACACACACCACCGTGTGCCTCAAAACACAAGCGCACACACCACCGTGTGCCTCAAAACACAAGCACACACACCACCGTGTGCCTCAAAACACAAGCACACACAACACCGTGTGCCTCAAAACACAAGCACACACAACACCGTGTGCCTCAAAACACAAGCACACACACCACCGTGTGCCTCAAAACACAAGCACACACACCACTGTGAATGCGGGCACACACAGATGCTGGAGACAGAGACTGAAATAGTACTTTGCCCAGTGCTTGGTTCTTTTCAAGACACCCCCCATGCATAACCACTAGGTGTCGCCACCTTGTAACAATCCCTACACCCCCACACCCCCCTCCTCTGCCCCAAATTGTCCTGATGTGAACTTGCACACACCCCACCCCTCACCCGCTGTCCTATATTTCCCCCAGCCTGGCTTTTGGTGTGAAGGTGAGGTTATAGCAGAAGGCCTATTTTCAGAGAACACCCCCAAGGCTGTGTTTCACATTGACGGAGTATCCTCCACAACCTGCACACACACCACCGTGTGCCTCAAAACACAAGCACACACACCGCCGTGTGCCTCAAAACACAAGCACACACACCACCGTGAACACGGGCACACACACCACCGTGTGCCTCAAAACACAAGCACACACACCACCATCTCCCTCAGAACACAAGCACACACACCACTGTGAACACAGGCACACACACCACCGTGTGCCTCAAAACACAGGCACACACACCACCGTGTGCCTCAAAACACAGGCACACACACCACCGTGTGCCTCAAAACACAAGCGCACACACCACCGTGTGCCTCAAAACACAAGCACACACACCACCGTGTGCCTCAAAACACAAGCACACACAACACCGTGTGCCTCAAAACACAAGCACACACAACACCGTGTGCCTCAAAACACAAGCACACACACCACCGTGCGCCTCAAAACACAAGCACACACACCACTGTGAATGCGGGCACACACAGATGCTGGAGACAGAGACTGAAATAGTACTTTGCCCAGTGCTTGGTTCTTTTCAAGACACCCCCCATGCATAACCACTAGGTGTCGCCACCTTGTAACAATCCCTACACCCCCACACCCCCCTCCTCTGCCCCAAATTGTCCTGATGTGAACTTGCACACACCCCACCCCTCACCCGCTGTCCTATATTTCCCCCAGACTGGCTTTTGGTGTGAAGGTGAGGTTATAGCAGAAGGCCTATTTTCAGAGAACACCCCCAAGGCTGTGTTTCACATTGACGGAGTATCCTCCACAACCTGCACACACACCACCGTGTGCCTCAAAACACAAGCACACACACCGCCGTGTGCCTCAAAACACAAGCACACACACCACTGTGAACACGGGCACACACACCACCGTGTGCCTCAAAACACAAGCACACACACCACCGTGTGCCTCAAAACACAAGCACACACACCACCGTGTGCCTCAAAACACAAGCCCACACACCACCGTGTGCCTCAAAACACAAGCACACACAACACCGTGTGCCTCAAAACACAAGCACACACAACACCGTGTGCCTCAAAACACAAGCACACACACCACCGTGCGCCTCAAAACACAAGCACACACACCACTGTGAATGCGGGCACACACAGATGCTGGAGACAGAGACTGAAATAGTACTTTGCCCAGTGCTTGGTTCTTTTCAAGACACCCCCCATGCATAACCACTAGGTGTCGCCACCTTGTAACAATCCCTACACCCCCACACCCCCCTCCTCTGCCCCAAATTGTCCTGATGTGAACTTGCACACACCCCACCCCTCACCCGCTGTCCTATATTTCCCCCAGACTGGCTTTTGGTGTGAAGGTGAGGTTATAGCAGAAGGCCTATTTTCAGAGAACACCCCCAAGGCTGTGTTTCACATTGACGGAGTATCCTCCACAACCTGCACACACACCACCGTGTGCCTCAAAACACAAGCACACACACCGCCGTGTGCCTCAAAACACAAGCACACACACCACTGTGAACACGGGCACACACACCACCGTGTGCCTCAAAACACAAGCACACACACCACCGTGTGCCTCAAAACACAAGCACACACACCACCGTGTGCCTCAAAACACAAGCCCACACACCACTGTGTGCCTCAAAACACAAGCACACACACCACCGTGTGCCTCAAAACACAGGCACACACACCACTGTGTGCCTCAAAACACAAGCACACACACCACCGTGTGCCTCAAAACACAAGCACACACACCACTGTGAACACGGGCACACACACCACTGTGAAGGCAGGCACACAGACGCTAGAGGCAGAGACTGAAATACCACAGAGGCACCAGCAGGGGGCGCAGCAGGAGCATTACATCAGAGAGGAGCAGAAGTGAGAGGGGCCAAACCAGAGGCTAAATTGCTCTGCGCTTAAATCTGCTTATGTGGACCTCAGCATTGTTTTTACAATGGGTCCCTATGGGAAAGTTTCTCTTTTTGAGTCCTTACTGGGTTCACATGGGTTGTTGGAGAGCCTAGGTTTTTAGGTTAAACACTGAAGGTTGATTTGCCAAAAATACGGCATTAACTGAGAGAATTTTATTTTGCAGTTGTTTGTGGGCACACTTCCACAGTGTCTTGGAATTGAATGCTTACCTCCTACAGGAACAGTAGACTTGCATAACTACACATGTGCACGGCACTTCCCAGCCTCTCATATAATGGTAAATGGTAAATGGTCTGCATTTATAGAGTGCCTTTATCCAAAGCGCTGTACAATTAATGCTTCTCCTTCACCCATTCATACACGCACTCACACACCAACAGTGATTGGCTGCCATGCAAGGCCCCGACCAGCTCGTCAGGAGCATTTGGCCAGACTGGCAGGTGATTGCGCTTACCGCCTGAGCCAATGTCACCCCGATTGGCAATTCGGCTAAAGCGGAATAGCAATCTCTGATGTGTGTTACATATGAAAACAGTAAGTGGAACATTGTGAGAGGCTCCAAACATGTGAAATACGCTTCTGTGGCCATAAGTGGCATGGCCCACGACCTTGAGAGGTTGCAGGTTTCATTCCCGCACGGCTGCTCAGCCAAGGCCCTTAGCCTGAATGGCTTCACTGAATGGTTACCATAAATGACAACATCTGAATGGACTGTCAGCAAAGTGTGGCCTGTGTCAGTAGCTCTCTGCTAAATGTCACAGATGTAGTTTCTCGTGGAAATTTGTGGGGTGGCTATTTTAAGAAAATCCTACATCTTTTTCTAGGACACACACACACAAATTTGAGAGGACCAATATATTGGCTACATATATATTTTAGCATAGGTGTGTTATGTGTGAAGTGTCTGAAATTCCAGCATGATCAGGAAGTTTGTGAAATATACAGCAACTATAAACTAAAACTATAAAACTCCAAATCTAACTATAAAACCCCAAATCTATTATCCTTCCATTTTAATTTGAAATCAAATTTGTTTCACTGGTCTGCCTCTAGGGGGAACTATTGCTTCAAGCTGTTCTCCAGAGATACACCAGTATATTAGGTTCAGTAAAGACAACCTTTTCCGCTCCCAATAGCTTCAGCCTTTTGCAATAAAATAATGCTATCACTCAATTCCAGTCATTCTCAGTATAGTTATATATTCATGATTTCTGCACTATGGAAACAGATTTGCTACTATAATATAGCAATTTGACTTGCATTAAGCGCAGAAGAAATCCCATTATTCTTGACCCACATGCAGCCTTTACCCAAGAAACAGAGTGTAACTTAACGTAGAAAATGGTGATCGCTTGAATCAGCATCACACATTCCCTCAAGTGTGGGGAATAATAGGAATTACATATTTAGCTGATGCTTTTATCCAAGGTGACTCACAGTTGATGAGACTAAGCAGGGGAGCAATGTGGGGTTAAGGGCCTTGCTCAAGGGCCCAACAACTCTGCCTATCTTATTGTGGCTACACCGGGGCCTGAACCACCAACCTCCCAGGTTCCAGTCATGCACCTTAGCCACTAGGCTACAGGCTGCCCCTCTATAAAGAGTGTGGGGGGAAAAATAGTACTTTTTATTCATTTATTCAAGTCCTTGTAATTGTCATGCATTATTCAACATACGGTAAATTGGTAATTGTATTATCTTTATGTATTATACTGAGAACACTGACACTGTTTGAAGTCCCAGCTAACACAAAACGTTCAGACAATGTTACTCTCGTGCAGCGGCAATGTTAGAACACTGACAAAACATTCCAGTCACATCGTGAGAGCGTTTTTGTGTTCACTGAGGTGCCGCTATCCAAAAATATATTCCAGTATAATGTGGTGTTTTTATTAATCAGATAATAGTTTTTATTAATATAGGCACAGCAGAACCAGACACACACATTCCTGTCTCAAAATTTGGATGCAGACAAACCTCCTTCATTTGCTCCCGCCCAAAACCCAGGCTGGC
>NC_083761.1:3377783-3445283 GCF_963514075.1 Conger conger | reverse complement strand
GTGTGGGCTTGTGTATGTTTCTGCCCCCCTGTGTGTGTGTTTCTGCCCCCGTGTGTGTTTAAGTGTGTGCGTATGTGTGTGTGCGCTTATGTCCCCTGTGTGTGTGCGCACGTATGTGTGTGTGTGTTTGTGCCCCACTCTGTGTGTTTATGTGTGTGTGTGCCTGTTTGTGCACACCCCCGTGTGTGTGTGTGTGTGTGAGCAATGGGGACTTGATTGATGACGTACAAACCCCCAGTTGAGAAACACAGAAATATCGCATTGCTACCGGCCTATCAGAGGAGTGTCTTTAAAGACAAGCTGAAACGGAAATTAGAGCAGCACTAGCTTCCAGGATATGATGTAAACTTAATGAAACAGATCTTTTGGGCAGGGAGAGGGCAATCTATTTGACTGACATCACATGAGAAGGGGGACATCAAATGCGAATGCGCTGCATGAAGTCTACATGGCCGCTAGGTGTGAAAATACAGAAGTATTAACATTTGTAATGAATAATATCAAATGTATATGTTAAGACGTGTTCGTAAGGTTATGAAAAACGGACTCAATTGATGAGGAAGTTTCAGCTCGTTTACAACATTGAAAGTTTTCTCTCTCTCTTCCATAGCCTGCGGAACATTCCGATTTGATGCATATCCTGAACATCACAACGCAGTTTCCATGGACACGCAAACCGCCAGAGAATCCTCTAACTAGCCAGAGTCTCCTGTCATTAATCGAACTGAATAAGAGGCAGCCCTCTGATGAGCCTGCCCTGTAAAGAACAAATTGTTATTTCATAGGTTCCAACAGACCAAACTCAATAAACCCTGCTGCAAAATCCAGCTATGGCCAGCTCGAAATGACAAGTTACCAGCTGTTTCAAAACCTAGCTTGAGCTGGTGAAACCATGAGGAGCGTGGAGCTGATCTGAACTGGCCAACCAGGCAAACCATATTGATGATCTGATCTGAACTGGTCCACCAGCTACCAGCTGTTTCAAAACATAGCTTGAGTTGGTCAAACAATGTTGAGCTGGGAGCCGGTCTGAACTGGTCAACCGGCTACCAGCTGTTTAAAAACCTACCGTAGCTTAGGCTGTTTTTCCAGCGGGGTAGCTTAGAACGGCACTGTGTGTGAACCCAAAACAATGACGTATGTATTTCACCCAGGTCTGTAGTGAGTAGCACAGCAATGCTACCAGCACTGTGGTACACTGGCTCTCCAGTGAAATCTTCCCTTAAGGAAAAAGGCTGTATGACTGTCTTCGCCTGACTGCTACATCTCAGGCTGCCGTCAGCCATGTTGTCGTCTTTGTAATTTCACAACACGGTTCCGGCACAGAGCCTCTTTTCACGCCGCACACAATGTAAAAAAACTAACAAAGACATTGTCTGCGCCTAATTACGCCTTTGCAGTTTATGAAGGCATACGCCATCTGGCCTGCATATAATCTTTCATAAAGTGCCACTCTCCCTCACTTACTGGGTGGCCATTAAATGATCGGCGTCCATTTTGCTCCAGTGTTGTCTGGTTACAGGGCATTAGCACACGCCTTGCCTCCAGTGGATTTCCTCAAGCTGACAGGTAATGATGTGTGAAACTTTCATCGCCCATTTCATTTTTTTTTTCTCCTAAAGCTTATTCCGAATGCTCAATGTCGCATTCGCCCATGATGTCAAGCACAGCATCATTTGTCCGATTATGCTTTTGGTCTGGTAACTCTTTAATTAATTAATTTGTCCGCAGTGAAGTGAGCATCTAGAGAAATGTAAACAACAATCAATTCATGTATTGCGTGAGCAGATAAAGTTTATGGGTTTCTGGAAATAGATTTTAATGTGTGCTTAATGTTTAACTCATGACTAAACACGACATCATTGTGTGATGAAAGTATTATACCTCCTCTTCACTCCTGATCCTGGAGAGTAAGCCAGTAAGCAAGTAAGTAAACTTTATTTATATAGCACTTTTCAAGGACATGTGCCACAAATTGCTTCACAAAGTGCAGATAAACACAAAATAAACAGCAATAAGTATACACACACACACACACACACACTCACACACACACTCACACACACACACACACACACACACACACTCACACACACACACACACACACACTCACACACACACACACACACACACACACACTCACACACACACACACACACACACACACTCACACACATACACACACATACACACTCACACACACACTCACACACACACACACACACACACACACACACACACGCACACACACACACACGCACACACACACACACACACACATCCGTAAAACAACAACATAAAACAAACAATTTGTAACAGATCAATTGTTGGGAGAGAAATTATGTGAAGATGTTCCGGTCTAGATAAAGCAGTCAGTCCAAAGTGAACAGGTGCATGTTTTTATTCCCAGAAATACTTTCCTGCTGCAGTGTCTCTCTGTGGTGGCAAGTGAAATGGGCAAATATCCCTGCAGTGGTTCTTCACAGAGACAAAGCTTTAGATTGGTAGCCTCTGATGAAGTGGTTGTAAGACTGGGTGCCACGTTTAATGTGCTAAACCAGAGGTGTCCAATCTTATCCTAAAAGGGCCGGCGTGGGTGCAGGTTTTTGTTTTAACCCAGCAGTAACACACCTGATTATACTAATGAACTAATCGTGGTCTTTAATCAAGACCTTGATGAGTAGAATCAGCTGTCTTAGCCCTGCGCTAAAACAACAACCTGCACACACACCGGCCCTTTCTGGATAAGGTTGGACACCCCTGTGCTAAACAAACGAGTCTTCAGACGGTGCTTAAAGGTGTCCACCGTAGAGAGCCGCAGGACCTGCTGGCTTTTGTTGTTACTCAGCCCTTAGTTGCTCAATTAATTTAGTCAATTACACAGTTAACTCACCTCACCTGGTTTCTTGACTTTGGTCTGAATTGGATGCTGATATTAAGGCGAAAACAAAAGCCAGCACACCTCCCTGCGGCTCCCCAGGACCATTAGTGAGGACCCCAGCACACCCTGCAGCTCTCCAGGACCAGGAGTGAGGACCCCAGCACACCCTGCGGCTCTCCAGGAGTGAGGACCCCAGCACACCCTGCGGCTCTCCAGGACCAGGAGTGAGGACCCCAGCACACCCTGCGGCTCTCCAGGACCAGGAGTGAGGACCCCAGCACACCCTGCGGCTCTCCAGGACCAGGAGTGAGGACCCCAGCACACCCTGCGGCTCTCCAGGACCAGGAGTGAGGACCCCAGCACACCCTGTGGCTCTCCAGGACCAGGAGTGAGGACCCCAGCACACCCTGTGGCTCTCCAGGACCAGGAGTGAGGACCCCAGCACACCCTGTGGCTCTCCAGGACCAGGAGTGAGGACCCCAGCACACCCTGTGGCTCTCCAGGACCAGGAGTGAGGACCCCAGCACACCCTGCGGCTCTCCAGGACCAGGAGTGAGGACCCCAGCACACCCTGCGGCTCTCCAGGACCAGGAGTGAGGACCTCAGCACACCCTGCGGCTCTCCAGGACCAGGAGTGAGGACCCCAGCACACCCTGCGGCTCTCCAGGACCAGGAGTGAGGACCCCAGCACACCCTGCGGCTCTCCAGGACCAGGATTGACAGATTGTCAGACACATTGATGCTTGATGCCTATTCTTTAGCATCTCAATTCTGTGAGAGTGTGAAGATAGAAGAATAATGTTAAAAAAAAGATGGAGAGGAGATGCTTAGTTAGAGAGAAATGTATCATATCTATGACTACACTGTCAGAAATAAAGTTTTTGTTATTCGTGGATCAAATTTCCCAAATGTACCCTGAACGTGAACAAATTCCAGGCAAAAAAGATACAAAATACGGGTGCAATTTTATGTACCTTTTGGGCACCGCCCCAGTGACAAGTATTTGTATCTTTTTAGGCCCTTTTTGTGCCTTTATTTATTATGGTATGGCGGCACGGATGGTGCAGTGGGTAGCACTGCCGCCTCACAGCAAGGAGGTCCTGGGTTTGAATCCCGGTCGGCCGGGGCCTCTCTGTGCGGAGTTTGCATGTTCTCCCCGTGTTTGCGTGGGTTTCCTCCGGGTACTCCGGTTTCCTCCCCCAGTCCAAAGACATGCAGGTTAGGCTGATTGGAGAGTATAAATTGCCCGTGGGTATGAGTGTGTGAGTGAATAGTGTGTGTGCCCTGCAATGGACTGGCAACCTGTCAAGGGTGTATTCCTGCCTTTCGCCCTATGTATGCTGGGATAGGCTCCAGCCCCCCTGCAACCCTGTTCAGGATAAACAGGTTAAGATAATGAATGAATGAATGAATGAATGAATTTATTATAGTATATGTTGGGAGGTTTCACTCCTCTGTCTCTCACTAGCAATGGTGTGTCATTGGTATCCACCCTGATGTATGTGACCACCAGACCAGTGTCATCACTAGGCACTGTAATCAAAGTCACTCAAGCTCAGCTTGTCTTGATTGCATTAGTGTCCATGTTTCATGCTTTGGTGGTCAGTGTATTCATTATTTGATAGAGTATGGTGGGCTTATTTGACTATTACAGAAGCACTGTGCAAATATCGTAATTTATAGAGGGAAGTAATCGTGGGACAATGATGTACAGTATGTGTGTGGGAGTGTGTGTGTATGTGTGTGTGCATGTGTGTGAGTGTGTGTGTTAGGGTGTGTGTGTGTGTTTGCATGCATGTGTGTTTTTTGTGTGTGTGTGCTAGCCAATGTCGTGGGTAATATCCTGTTGCCATGGAGGTGGGGGGTCTCCAGCCTGTCAGAATGGATCTGCTCACAAACCCCCGCAAACCTGTCCCATCATGCAGCTGACCGGCTTCAAACAAAACTACATTTCCCAGCGGATGAGGCCGAGTCACATGACCACCATTAAAACCCTCCTGTGTAAGGGCCGTGGTGGCGCAACAGGCTAAGATGCAGCAGACTTGCGGTTGCAGTTCGCTGCAGTTGCACGCCGGGGACCGGGGTTCGATTCTCGGTCCTGCCAAAAGCCCACGTGGAGCAGCATAATTGGCTCGCTGCTCCAGAGGGAGGGACTTGGCAGGGTCGGTAGATCGCCGCACAAAAAGCACCTCGGGCGCCTCGGAATCACGGTCACGAGCATGAGACGAGACGGCTTGAAGAAGGCGTGTCGCTCTCGTAGGGCTGCCGAGGGACGGGGTGTGGGCGGTGTATCTAATACTGGCTCTAATTGAATTAGACGGGGTCCAATTGGCTACCAAATTGGGAGGAAAAAAGGGAAAAAACCAGAGAGGAAAAAAACCCCTCCTGTGTGCGGATTCCCTAAACCCACACATCGCTCTGATGTGCTTCTGCTGTCCACAGTTTTTCATCACTGAATATTAATAAAAGCCATATATTTAAAGAGGCACAGACTCTCAGACGGTACAAAAAGTGCCTCGAAAGGTACAATTGCTTGTAGCTGATACATACCATTGTAAGCCTAGCCAGTAATATATAATTAATTTGTCCCTTTTTTGCTTGGAAAACATACTAATTGTTACCCAAAGAGAACACTGCTGTTCTTACAGGGTAAATTTGGTAAATTTGATTATTGAAGAACAAAAATGTGCCTCCATTGTGACTGTATGTCTGAGAGTGCATGCTTATATACAGAACCGTTTTCAGAACACAAGATACCGTACTCCATGTAAAGATTTAAAGGGGGTTTGGTGTGGTCTGTGTTGTTAAATAGTTCATTGGTAATGAAACGGTTAGCAAGGTAAATGACGCGGTGAAGTCCGCTTACAAAATGGTGTCGCCAAACTTTCAATAATGCACCTTTTTTGGCAACACTGTAAATACACGGTCCTTCATAGGAACTCTATAACTCCTTCATAAGCATATTCACAAGCTTTACATTGTCATAAATACTTTTGTCAGTCACCAAAAATAGCTGTGTGGTGTGTTATCTCATCACTGAGAGAGGCACAGTGGTGCTGTGGATAGCACTATCGCCTGACAGCAAGGAGCTCTTGGGTCTTCCCACAATCCTCCTCTCTTACTCTTTGGTGTTGACGTCCC
The DNA here is from genome assembly GCF_963514075.1 of Conger conger. Classification (NCBI taxonomy): domain Eukaryota; kingdom Metazoa; phylum Chordata; class Actinopteri; order Anguilliformes; family Congridae; genus Conger; species Conger conger. Next base: position 3,439,260 of record NC_083761.1, on the reverse strand, counting down.
TCTGGCCTTCGTAAACATAATGTATGCATTACAATAAGCAAGGAAATCAAAGACAATCGGAACAGCCGGAAAATCATGCTATAATGCCCTTACCCGACTCAAATTGACTCAAGTCACATAACCCCAAAAGGAACAGTTCAACCACGTTCAGCGCAATAATCAATTTCCTCTTCTGAAGTAGGCTACATCAAGCGTTGCTGAATCTGACATTTTCTGGTATTTATGCTTGTTGTTCAGTGCACAAGTGATTAGCCATGGTTGTGGAGGACTGCAAATGCTGCCTTTTTATTTTCACCTAACAAAGGCCCTTTTTCCACGCCTCTCAGAGAAAGCTTAAAAAAAAAAAAAAGTGTTAAAAATGAACCCATCTACGCAATACGCACACAGGCCCAAAGCAGCGTCAGTTAGTCACGCCTGTCTCGTCTGGGACTGGAAGCGTCAAGCACCGAGCAATTTCTGCGACGTGTTTTGAAATGTCACTCGCACCCAACAACGAATTTCATTGTGATTAAAAAAAGACAGCGTGATAGAGAGAGATTTCCCTGCGTTTAAATTAATGCAGATACGGAGAACTGCACACAGTACGAAAGACAGAGAGAGAGAGCGAGAGGTCTTTTCTCTTTGCTGTTTTTTTCTACTTCTTCTTCTTCTATGCATAGTATTAATCAAACTGTGACAGCTTCCTGGCTACCACACCTGTCTCTGCGCTACCTAACATTTGTCATGACAACCAATTACCCGCAGCAAAGCGAACAAGGCTTAGCGAGGCAATTAAGCCACGGAGTAGCTTTGTCTTCTGATGCGCACAGAAGAGTGTGTTCCTCACTGATATCTCTCTCTCTCTCTCTCTCTCTCTCCCTCACTCTCCCCCCCCCCCCCCCCCCCCCTCCCTGTCATAGAGTCGTCAGTTAGAAGGAACTGTGTAATCCAGTTAACCTTTTGCAAAATTACAGTAAAATTCGGCGTAGGCGACAGAGCGATAGCAGGGGATAGCAATGTCACCTCACAGCCAGAAGGTCCCCGGTTCAAATCTCTTCCCGCGGAGAGTCTACCACGACTACACGCTCATTTTCATATGTCCGCCTTCGGCACGGCCCACCAGAAGAAATCCAAGCGCCCGGCACAGACGGCGTTCAGTTCGTTGGAGCTAGCCACCCAATCAGAACAGAGGTTCACACGGTCACTAAAACAGCCTGTTCTCGGTAAAGCTCATGAGAGCTGCTGGGAGAATGGTCATGAAAAACTGGACTGGCACTTAAACCCACAGAAACATCTTCTTATGGCTATCAGGACCTACAATAATATGTGTACAATATGGGACCAGCCTGTAGCGTAGTGGTTAAGGTACATGACTGGGACACGCAAGGTTGGGCGTTCGATCCCCAGTGTAGCCACAATAAGATCCCTAAGGCCCACAATAAGGCCCTTGAGAGACATGCAGTTGAGCAACTGTACGTCGCTCTTGATAAGAGCATCTGCCAAATGCCATTAATGTAATGTAATGGGACCTTCTGCTCATTTACAGCACTGCATAGCTGATGGGTTGCTGCCTGATATGACCTCCCCGTGTGGAAGAAGGGAATCTTTGCTTAGCCTTAGCGGGAGAGAACATATCTACTGCTGTGCTCAGTGAAAAAGCTAGCCGGTACAAAAATGGCTCCTTGGCGATTCCTTAAATTAAAGCCGCTAATTGCGTATAAGACTAAATTGGACATGGCGAAGAAGAGTGGTGGCAGAAAAAGTCCTGGGGCCGGCGAGGGAGACAAAAGGAATTAAGTTTCGTTTAGTCACCAAAACGGAAACGGCGCAAAATGGATTCCTTAATGAGGCGGAATGCGTGGAGCAGGATGTGGTTACTTAACGAAATAAACTAGATTAATTAGTAATACAAAAGTACAAATGAGGCTTTATGGCCCAGTTTACTGCTGGCCCAATACCCAACACATCTAAAACAGGCAGCGTAGAACATGGAAATGACATCTTCATTTGGGACCGCAGGTATACACGAGGCACACATAAAGCCATCCAATTATTTTGATGTGAAGAATGCCTTTGTATCTTGCAAATGTCATCTCTCTCTCTCTCTCTCTCTCTCTCTCTCTCTCTCTCTATTCAAATTCATTTGAATTGAAATGCTTTGCTGGCATGATGTATGTATTTCAGAATACATATTTCCAAAAGCGTAGTAGTGTTAGCAACAATTAGTCATAGTTACCAATCATGATCTCTCTCTCTTTCACACACACACACACACACACACACACACACACAGACATACACATACACACATTACCATTACCCTTAAAAATGTATCATTATTGACTAATTGTAATAAAAGAATAATAACAAAACAGAAATATTACACATTCAAATATTGAATTAAACTCAGGAAGTCCATAGGAGGCATGTGATCCTGCAGTGTTGTAGAGGAGGCTGAAATAACTTTAAACTCTTCATTATTTTAAATTGTTTCATATAATTAACGGCTGAATCTCTTCTTCTCTCTTTTTTCTCCATTCCGTCTGTTGTGTCGCCTTTAATGATGTGTACCCATGCAGTTAATCACATCAGTCATGATGAGATTAAAGAATTCTTCTAAAGTTTTACATATCTTTTTGTCATTAAAAATTTCATTAAGGGCCTTAATTTCGCATTGAGTGCACTATGAGTTGAACGATAATGACACCAAGTTTGAATAAGGAGCCTGTAGCCTAGTGGCTAAGGTGCGTCACTGGGACCTGGAAGGTTGGTGGTTCAAGCCCCAGTGTTGCCGCAATAAGATCAGTGCAGCTTTTGGGCCCTTGAGCAAGACCCCTAACCCCACATTGCTCTAGGGGGGATTGGCCCCTGCTTAGTCTAATCAGCTGTTAGTTGCTTTGGATAAAACGTCAGCTAAAAAAATAACTATAGCTGTAACATCATCTGCAGTAGGATTGTATTTATGTAAAGGAGAGCATGATGACTCCCCCACCTCCAAACACAATAAAGCACACCCTATCTAAAACACAAAACAAACTGTGTAGTTTTCCCAGCTGACTGAAAGCATGATAATTGGGATTATGAATATTCAGCCAATATTCCTGCAGGGCCTCTCCTTACGTGTGTTCAAGATGACAAACGTTAGCTAAGGTTAGCTAAGGTTCACCAACATATTCAAATGTTTGCCGCGGACGTTAGCTAACGTTTAGCAAGCTAACAGTTTTAAAAGTGCGGGCCGAAAAAAATGGCTGCTAATGGGGAAAAAGCTGACAGAACAAAAGTGGACAATTATTTGGCTGTAATAATATACTTTAATCAGCATGATATTTGTTCTCACCTTTAAATTAAAATAAATGACAAGTAATCACTTATTCAACTGGCATTGTTTGACCAAGGTTGCATCCAATTGTATTAAAAAAACTAAATGGAATATTCATTTTAAATGGGGGAGCCTGTAGCTTAGTGGTTACATGACTGGGACCCAGAAGGATGGTGTCCTGCTTAGTCTAATCAACTTGAAGTCACCTTGGATAGAAGCATCAGCTAAATAACATGTAATATAATGTAAAAATCATTCAACAGTAACTGTTTGCTGCAAACATAGTTCACCTTGAACGCAGGTCTGGTATGGAGAATCCCCAAGTGGGGAAGGGTAGTTGGGTTTATGGTCCCAAGGCATGCATGCGCAGTTCCATACCAGCTATGCACGTATCAGTTAGGATTTATGGAAACATACGGTACACGCAGTTCAGATCTGTATAAAGCTGATGACATAAAATATGAATGCAGTTCAGTGTTGTTGTTTTTTAGTTTTGCCATTTGCGGTTTTAAAGAATGAGAAAATGCACTTGGGGGAGTGCGTACTGTATTTGTATACAACGTGCAATGTTGTGCACTAACAACCAACCTGTTTGCGACTTCATTTTGTTTGTGACTCATCGGAATATCGATATCTAGCTTCTGGGATCTTTCATTGTTAATGTTATTTTTCCTTGAATTCGTGCGCAAATGTGATTAATCACGCCCATAGATAGGTGGTATAATCCATTCCCAGCAGAAATGTCAGTTTGTAATGCCCGCATCTCTTGAATCAATGAACTTCTCGGGGTGATCTATTATTTATGAGTTGATTCAGTCGGCAGCGTATGGATTAGCGAGGTTTGTTAAGCGTAATGGGCCGATTATCGATCTAACGGTATGAAATGAAAGCACAGAGTGCAAAGGGAACACGGGCTATCAGATTGAATGAGAGATAGCCCCGAATGATGGCAGGCGCGCTCTTGTGTTTCTCACACGGAGGAGCTCATTCACAGTGCGGATTGCACAGTCACTGGACTAACGTGTGTTTATTGCGATGGGTTCTTTCTCCCCGGTGAAACGGCAAAACAACCGCGCTGTTTTTCAACTTCTCTTCTAATAGATGTTGCAAATGCGTTACGGCCGGCAGTGTTTAACAACTGGAAATTGGCATCGACAGGCAATCGCGTATAATGGAACTACACTCTCAGAAATAAAGTTACAGTGGAGATACAGTTTTGTTCTTCAAGGATCACATTTCCCAAATGTACCCTGAAAGTACAGTGAAGTTCTTATGTACTGCTGGGTACAATCTTATGTACCTATATGGTACCGACCCAGTGACAAGCATTTGTACCTTTTTAGGCACTATTACCTAAAAAGATATAAATGAGAGTGTTGGCTTGACACTCAAAGGTAGTGGCTTTCCAGCTGCGTATATCGTTTACTATCTCAGTATAATTATTGTGTTTTGCCCACAGCAAGACCAATGGCTTTAAAAGGAAATTTGACTCTGATCCCAATGACCTGATGAAGATCTACTTGGACTGAAACGTTGTCAGTAAATACAATTCTGGGAGCGTTATTACAATATGAGAGCAATCATTTCTTACGTCACACTTCTGTCCGCTTAGCTGAGGACGAGTGATCCGAGCCGACCCAAAAAAGGTCTCAAAATGTTACCGGAATGTTTTGTCAGTGTTATAACATTGCCACTACATGGCAGCAACATTGCGAGAACGTTTGTCGGAAAAAAATTGAATGTGTGTGGGGACTGAATGTCAGGCGTAATTGTTCTACATGGTTGCCTGTGGAATACATTTAAAGTACAATTCCGTTGGAATTCCGTATTCAAAATGGCCGACAAGTGGAAACGTGGTGGGGTTTGAATCCCAGGCTTCATCGTTTTACACGGTTGGCTGTGTGTTTGGAGAAGGTCAGAGCCCCCCCCGCCCGCCCGCCCTCCGTGTAATTCGAGACTGCTCAGGAAGTACAGTGTGTAAACCTTTGGCGCAGGTGAGAGTCGGCCGTCGGTGTCTCACCTTCCTGCTAAGAGCGCGTCAGACGGCTACAGTCTCGCCACAGTTCCCAATCAGACCTCGCGGAGACCGGCGGCCGTGTCCGATTTTCACACGTACCGAGGAGACGATCCGTAGCGAACCGATAATCCTCAAAATGTCACAAAATGGTGGAATCCCCCCCCCCACCGCCCCACTGTATGAGTCAGGGAGACCTTTAAAGGGTTGTTTGTGAAATGGAGTTTGAACAGAGAAAAATCCAACCTTAAAATTAAATAACGTACACCCCACTTCTCCCACACACGATAATACAGCCACTGTCAGATGTTTATATTATTTGTGTTATTTAATAAAAATAATAGCCCATATCACTTATTAGTATGTGAGCTTGCATTTATGCAAAGTATATAGCCCAGGCACACATTTCTGTACCCTAAACGGTGGCCTCTTTCTCTGCTTTCTCCTTATTCCAGGTCACGACAGCGCCTGAGAAACGAAGGGACGATCAAGGAATTACCGCCCGATCTCCCTTCCCAGCATGCACCGCTGCCTCGCGGCTCTCGCTCGTGCGCACGGTGTGAAACCGGCCGTGATTATTCAGGGCGGCGTGACGCGACTGAACGCCGTGGTTTGTGGCCGATAACGCCCTCGCGTCTCGCCCGTCCCGGAGAGAGAAAAAGGGGCCGCGATTGAGACTCGGCGTTTCACCGCTCCGGCCGATAACGCCGTCGGGCGTCGAACGAGCGGGAAGGCGGCGGAAAGATAAGCGTTCGGTTCCGTCTCTCGGCTCCGGCCTTGTTGCCGTCGCGCTGCCCTGACATGGTTTTTCCAAACCCGTCTATTGTAGAAAGAGTCCCTGTGCGTAATCAATGACTCCGACTTCCTGTGCGATCCCACGCCTCCCCCCCCAGACCCCCCCCCTCCCTCAACCTTTTATGCTATCTGCACTCTCTTTCAAACGTCACCATGGGGTCAGATTAGCGGCTCGCGAAAACATCTCCCAGTCATTGTGACGCATCCCTTCCAGTGCCGGGTACCAGGACCATGGGTACATCGAGGGAAACACAGCATATACAGTACGGTGCAAAAGTCCTAGGCACGTGCCAAATCTGTGAAGTAAAGATGCTTTAAACAGTAATGAAATGAAAAGCTCCTAAATATCGAGAAAAAAAAATACTATTAATAGCAATAAAAACTAAATCAAATCAACATTTGTGGTTACCGCCCTTCACCTGTAAAATTGCAGGTACACTGTCCTGCAGTCTGATAATAAAAATGTCTTCTGCAGACATCGGCTGCCTCGCTTGCTTCTGGTATAATAATTGCTTCTGGTATAATTATAATAATATAATAACTTTATTTATGAAATATATGTCTTTTTTGTGTGTGTGTGTGCCTGCCTGTGTGTGTTTATGTGTGTGTGTGTGTGTGTGTGTGTGTGTGTGTGCCTGCCTGTGTGTGTTTATGTGTGTGTGTCTGTCTGCGTATGTGTGTGTGTGTGTGTGTGTGTGTCTGTGTGTGCCTGCCTGTGTGTGTTTATGTGTGTGTGTGTGTGTGTGTGTGTGTGCCTGCCTGTGTGTGTTTATGTGTGTGTGTGTGTGTCTGTCTGCGTATGTGTGTGTGTGTGCCTGCCTGTCTGCGTGTGTGCATTTGCACAATAAGGAGCGATGTTTCCATCGACTGACCTTACCTTGTTTAGGTTGTGTGAACACTGTCACGCACGGCTGATAGTTTAGGGGGGATTATCTCTCTCCCCCGTCTCTAAGGGCCGCTCCTGCATTTAAGCAGCACACAGAACGGGCCCGGACGACAAAAGCGAATATTTGCGCTGTGCCATTTCAGAGCGTGTTTGCTGTCCTAATGGACCGCGTGTCTCTGCGAGTCGTCGGTCGGCAGGAGCGGGGCACGTGGCGTACAGTACGTCCGAGGAAACCCCCACCCCCCCCCCCCCAAAAAAAACAACCAGAAGAAGCCATTAACATTAGCCCTAATGACATCTCGAAATGGGAAACGAGGCAGGCAGGGCCGCTCTTATGTAAATACCGACCTTTGCGTTGAACCAGAGTAGCATTTTCCCCCCCCAAGGTCAGAGCGTCTGCCTTTTGTTACCGCTAATTGCGGCATTCGCACGTTCACTGCTTTGTGACACTGTTTCCGAACATCTGTAAAAACACAATAACAAAAATAAATTGATAAATACTTTCGTTTCCGCTTTCTACCTGCAGAAGGCGTACAAAAGTGTACAACGGGAGAATATGTCTTTGTGTCTTTTGTTTCAGCTCCGTGGCAGTTTCGGAGGAGGAATATCTGAGTGGTCTCCGTAATGAAAATGATGTATGCACGGACAGGACCACTCTGGCGGAAGAACACAGTGGTGGCTGCGGAACGTTGAGACAGTGTTCCGAAATGGGTCCTCGCTGTTCCGGAGGGTCGTCCTCCGTAGTGCCTGACGTAAGCGGACAGCGCAGTGCCCCCTGCAGGGAGTGTGTCTGTGTACCTGGCGTCTTTGATGTTTAAATTTAGCCTACCTTCTTTTGAAAAATACTGCGGGTGCTCTCTCAATCTTTCTCTCACTTGTCCTCTCTCTCTCTCTTTCTTACATTCACTCACTCACTCTTTCTCTCAAATTTATATTCAGATAAATGTTATTTTCGTGACAGGAGCACTAAAGCTTTGAAGGGTGTAGCCTGCCAAGCTAGAAATAGAGAAAGAATAGCCCTCAATCCCCTGAACACAAAACACTCATGAAGGCCATCTTGAAGAACATAAAGAACTGATTTTTTCTTTATCACACAAATGAAGACATCAGTGTTTCAGATGCAGTATAATGAATAAACATTATATAAAGGCAAATCATTGCCATCGCTCTCTCTCTGTGTCTCTCAAAATGTTCAATAAAGGACGTCAAAAGAACATATATTTGTATATGTGGGAGTATTAGTATATATATATATATTTATTTTGATGACTGCACTATATGACATGCTAAATGCCATGGATCTTCACGATTGCTATGTACTATTGTAATATTGCTATTTATTATTTGAATAGAATGTTAAAATATTAAGAGCTAGCCAGACAGATAATTAGCTACATATTTCAACAGCAGCAGAGGAATGCTCATATGCACCTATATGTGAAGCATTTTAATATGTTTATACACCATATGTCTATTTGCCTTTCAATAAATATAATCCGCAAGCCAAGCAGTGTGGGTAAACACAGCCAATTACGCTGATTGAGCCAGGTAATTAGTGATAAATCTGCCCACACACTGCCCCTCCTGGACTGAGGTTAGTCCTAGATTCCTGTGTATGCTCAGGGTTTATATCCCAACACAGATTTATGCTGGCTCTGCTTGAGCAGAGAATTCAGCTCTACTGACAAGATGGCCGCAGACACAGAGTTTACAGTTCCACGACACTGACCAATAACAATCATAATTTGCAATAGTAATAAAATTGGATAGGTTTTATCCTGGATGTAAAATAGCTATTGTACTGTACCCAGTACAGGAGACTTTGGTATACATGCAGGACTTTTAAAAATCATGTTTCTGCTGGAAAATAATGATTTACATAAATTAACCAACTAGCAGTTAATCTGTTTAATGAGCAGCCAATCAGAAGCGACCTTGGTGTGAATATCAACACTGAAAGGACACTGTCCGGTTGTCAACATACAGTGGGGTCCAATGAAAATGCTTCTATTTACAGTCTTTTCTAATTTAATACAAACTTTTTACTTAAATACTAATTATATTATCAGCATAACAATTTGAGTGAAAAGTTGAATTACATTCATTTCAGAATTTCTTAGTATTTGGTATGTCTACCTTTTGCTTTAATGGCAAAGTGCACTCGAGCTGACATGGACTGATAATGAAGCTGATGATTCATCTTATCCCAGCATTATTTGACAATGTTCCAAAGAGCATCTTTTGTTGTTACTGAATACTTTGCTTTTGTGAATCTTCAAGTGCCCTTATAAATGCTCAATGGAGTTGAGGTCAGGTGATCATGGATTATGCAGCACTCCTTGCTCTTCTTCGGTCTTTGAGTAGTTCTTGCAAAGCTTTGAAGAAACTTTCATTTATTTCATTTTTTCAAAATCCTAAAACTTTCTGCTTTCTGGATAAAAAAAAAGGATCCCAGATTTTCAATGTGGTCTCAGACTTTTGTACCCCACTGCACTTCACATGGAAATGTAATGTTTATGTTTACGCTTACGTTCGTTTCGGCAATTTAGGAAAAAAAAAGTAAAAGGAAGCCTAATCTTCAGTGGCCGGTTCTCGTACCTTGAGGAACAAGTGCAGGAGCTTTCACGCGGTCTGCAGCGTCAGTGCGTCTGACCTCACGTGATCCCCCCCCCCCCCCAGTCCCCCAGCCTGCCGGAGCCGTGTGTGAAATCGCCCAGGACAGCCTGCGGGCAGCATCACAATCTGGGCGAGGAGGGAGCGCCCCGGCCCCAGACTGCATTAGCGTGCATGCCGTGGAGGTAATAGGCCTTATCTCGCCGGATGCCTGTGGAAAGACAACGCGACATTCCCGCGTTAAATTGCTTTCTATTTTTAGGCACTCCACCGCTTCAGTTCCGTGGCTTTTCCTCAGGTGAACTGCACGGGACCCCCACCAGCACAATTCCCCCCGCCGGTGTCCTCACGCCTGACAGCCGAACTGAACGGGCGGGAGAGAAAGGAATTGTCACAGTGATTTATTTTGGCCTGTGTTTCTGTTTTTAATCATCAGAACTATTGTCAAAATTTTAAAAAAACCCATTGTTTCTCAAAAGGAAAAAATAGAAATTTTAAAAAATAGCCTTTCATTATTCATTCTTTATTCTGCCATAGACATATAATTACCTTTCTGTCTAGGAATCAGACTCAGAACTATAGCAGTTAGATTTGTACGATGCCACTGTGTGGGTGTGTGGGTGAGTGTGTGTATGTTTATGAGTGTGTGTGTGTGTGTGTGTGTGTGTGTGTGTGTGTGTGTGTGTGTGTGTGTGTGAATCAAAATATGCTATGTTATCGCTGTACTCCAGCATGTTTGAAATTGAACAATAATGAAACTATAAGGGCGGCCCGTAGCGTAGTGGTTAAGGTAAATGGTTGGCATTTATATAGCGCCTTTATCCAAAGCGCTGTACAATTGATGCTTCTCATTCACCCATTCACACACCGACAGCGATTGGCTGCCATGCAAGGCACCGACGAGCATTAAGGGGTTAGGTGTCTTGCTCAGGGACACTTCGACACAGCCCGGGCAGGGGATCGAACCGGCAACCCTCCGACTGCCAGACGACTGCTCTTACTGCCTGAGCCCTGTCGCCCCATGGATGGGACCTGCAAGGTCGGTGGTTCGATCCCCGGTGTAGCCACCATAAGATCCACACAATAAGATTGGGCCCTTGAGCCAGCCTTAGCCCTGCATTGCTCCAGGGGAGGATTATCTCTGGCTTAGTCTAATCAACTGTATGTCGCTCAGGATAAGAGCATCTGCCAAATGCCATTAATGTCATGTAATGTACTATAAATTAAAAGGGCTGTAATTCCTCCTGGGTTCACCAAAAAACGGATGTAACTTTGCATCCTCATATTCAGTGACTCATTTCAAGACCATTGTGCCGGAGTACAGAGTCAGAATAACAAAGAAAGGTGGTGTATAAAAATACCATTTAACAATAGCTGAGATTGTGTAGTGGCGGCACGGATGGTGCAGTGGGTAGCACTGCCGCCTCACAGCAAGGAGGTCCTGGGTTCAAATCCCCGTCGGCCGGGGCCTCTCTGTGCGGAGTTTGCATGTTCTCCCCGTGTCTGCGTGGGTTTCCTCCGGGTACTCCGGTTTCCTCCCACAGTCCAAAGACATGCAGGTTAGGCTGATTGGAGAGTCTAAATTGCCCGTGGGTATGAGTGTGTGAGTGAATGGTGTGTGTGCCCTGCGATGGACTGGCGACCTGTCCAGGGTGTATTCCTACCTTTCGCCCAATGTATGCTGGGATAGGCTCCAGCCCCCCTGCGACCCTGATCAGGATAAGCGGGTTCAGATAATGGATGGATGGATGGATGAGATTGTGTACTTAAAACCATATGTAAACTGTTTGTTTAGAAATCTAAAATTGTGGAGTACAGCCAAAAAAAATAAAAATAAAAATTGGCCCAAAAAATGATCACGCGCGTTAGCAGGCATTAGCAGGCAGTGAGTCTTTTTGTGCTCTGTCAGGCAGCCACGAGGGCTACGCAACACACTGAGCGCGCGCACCACTGACGTGAGAAACCAGAAGGGGGCCTCTCCGCTTTCAGAGGAGAGATTCTCTCCGAAATGCGCACGTTTTATGTCTACGCAATATGGCACAGGAGGCTGCGTTGTGTATACAGCGACAGTAACTGGTGTTGCTGAGCGCGACGTATCGCAGAGAGCTGGCAACCCCCTCTAACCCTGACCGCATTCACCACACAGTATGGCGTCCATTAACATATTACTTCTATTAAACGGTTACAACGCATAGAAATAATTAATTAAAGACAAAATTATTTCTTTTGGAACATTATTTGTCAGTAAGGGTTTGTTTGAAACAGGAGTGGCACTGTTTAGTCACAGGCTGTTTCAACAACTGTTACTGTATTCGATAGTAACTGTTACTGTAATTTACTGTAGAACGCTGTCTCAGCCAATCAGCATCCGGGATCGGAACAACCCGTTTTATGTGAAATCTCCAGGACCCGCCTCTGGATACGTGGATGCCTGTAAATCCTCCATTAGCTTTTATGTTATGTTGACATGCTCATTGAATTAATTTAAGAAAACAGAAATATTAATACAGTGGAGGCAAAGTTTGGTAATCATCGTACTTAGAGGTAGTTTATTACAACCATTGCCATCGCTAACTGTTTTATAGCTTATGATCCTTCATGATGCAAAAAAAAACAAATAACTCTTCAGTATGGTGCAATTAAAGCACCTTTATTTAACTGCCATACACATAATGATTGTTAAAATGGCTCACAGGGACTTTCCTGCATTTCAGCATCTGGCTCGATCCTATTTACTAAAAAACAACCACAGCCTCCGTCCCAATGCACTAATCAGGTGCAGGAAAATTTATTGCGCGTGAAATTCAAAGTGTGATTTGTCAGATCATGTTTCGTGTGCTTGCATTTTTTAGAACTGTCGCCAGGAGGAGGAAATGTCGATAAACAGACCTGAAGATTTATTAAAGATGGCCATAATTTTGAGGAAGGTTATTATGCTTTAACGTCGAGGGAAAGCAGGTCATAGCTTCTGTTCACTCATGAGAGCACGTCAGAAACACATCTTTTATTCCGCTGTTTCCCTTCTGCGATAGTAGCGATATTTGATGAGATTAAAAGTGATCTGACACCGAACACTCACAGATAGAAGTAAGGGATGAACGTATTTCAATATAGGGCTGCTATTTCTCTTTTCAATATGCTATTTGATGTACTGACAACAACAAAAAAAGAATGATGATAAAAGGCTTGTAAGAGATTTCGTACAACAGTTAAAAGTGAGCAACATCAAAGGAAGCTCATTTCTGATTACCATTAAAATTTAATTTTACGATATCAAAAACCACCAGCAGCATTTCAAGATTGCATATGCTGCATATTAACAATGATATTGGTCCATCACTGACAGTGTAAAATGGTTTGAAGTACTGGGTGATTTTGGTGCAAAGCACAATTTTCTTCTGTAGGGAAGTAAAATTATTTGTTATTTGTTACGCAGTTCTGGATTCACTTCAGTCCAAGTGATTAAAAGGTTTCATCCTGAAAAGTGGTCTCTAGGTGGTTCCTGTTGCTAAAATGTCGGTTTTAATGGACAGATGACCCCTGTGGCCTGGTATTGGACCTTGCCCGTGCCAATGGAAGCTTTGGATAGAACGCCCAGAAGGGTGATGTCATCACACAAGGAAGGAGGTGTTTGATTGGCTGGATGACCCTAAGGCATTAATGACCTGAATGGATATTTCTCCAGCCAATCGGCTGCCAGCAGCATGCCTGTGACATTAATCATCCTCCCCTGACAAAATGGCGACCAACTCAGAAAATAAGCTGTGTTTTAAAGGAGACTGTGAGTTTGTCTGAAAGATGTGTTTAACTGTTATTATTGCGCACAGGCATAAGCCATTCAAGTAATTCTGTGACTTGTTTCCATATTTCTTATCATACACAGCAGAGGGTATACTTAGCCATGAAGTATACTTATAGTGATAGACTTTGGCAATCAAAACATCACTGTTTATATTTGTGGTTAATTGTTCATTGAATACTGTATATACAGACTTTGTGTGTGTGTGTGTGTGTGTGTGTGTGTGTGTGTGTGTGCATGTATCTCATGGTTTAAAGCTATTTGGCAAATATGTCCTTGGTTCTGAAATGTTTTTTGCAAGCCAACCACTGCATATTTAAAAGCTAGGCTAGACTATACAGAATAGTGCTTAAAATCGGTTCTTTTTTTAAGTGTGACCTAACCCCCCTGTCCTTATGAAAGCACAGACCTCTCTCTCACACTGGTAGACAAACAGCTATGAACAGTGGCAAATATGGATCTGCCATTCTGGCTCAAGAGCCGCTTACTTCCAAAAATGCAGTGAAGTGCTGAGAAATGGATTCACGCGTGTCTACCGATGAGCATCCTTAATGGGCTGTACGGGCGCGCACAATGCGGCTACATCGTGCTCACGCCACCCGAGAGCGCTGCGGAATTCAGCTGCTGGTACACGGGTAATGAAGTAGATGCTGTATTGCACATTAACTTGTGCGTCATTTCAATTTTTATTACATCTAGAGCGGGCCGTAATTCATATAGTGTCAGCACCCCCGCCCCCACCACCACCACCACCACCACCCCCCAAGCAACTCTTTCCAAACCTGCTGGGATTAGCACCTTGGTGTTAGACGCAAGCAAGAGATTAACGCCACCTTTCTCCCCTGGCCGATGCCTCGGCCCTGTCGTGTCCCAAAACTAGGTCTGTTTTTTTTTTTGTTTTCGCTCCCTTCAGAAACCGGCGCAGTGGAGTTACTTCGGCGATTACGATCCTGGAAAGCGTCCATCGTCGAAATTGCGTTCGGTTTTTTGTCTGGTTCCCAAAGGAGGTCGTATAGCCCTCCCTCACCCCATGAAGCCCATCCGCAACAAGGACCGTAACCGTAACCGTAGCGATAACGATGTGAGCATCCACGCCGATGAACATGGGCATTCCGAGACTCCGAAACTCAAACGCGCCTCCCCTCCGGCCAGATCGCCAAAAAGCGTCGGGGGTGAGCGCCTGTACAGCTCCGGGCAGTAGGAACGGCTCAAAAAAACTCGATGCTCAGGTGTCATATTGCGTCCCAAAGTTTCTGTTCCTCTTCTCTCTTTAAAAAAAAAAAGTTGGGACACGCCGTTATCTGTAAAGGCGATTTTCACTGATTGCACTGAGACGATGTTCCAGTAAAAGACCAAGGTACTGGCAAGTCCTTAAATGTCAGTATATTAGACTGCCCTTACCTTCCCTGTCCTTGTTCTCCAATTTTACATGGCAGCAGGCATGGAAAATCACAGTGGTTCGGTGGAATGGCTGAAAAAAAAAAAAAAAAAACGTTAATACACTTCAGACCCATTTCAGCAGGGGTATTAATGGCTGACAGGTTGACAATTTTGGTGCCTAGGAGGATTTTTTTTTTTAATTTTTTTTATTTTTTTTTTTTCATCAGCCTGGTACTCTACTGGTAAGTCTGACAGCTCATCTCGGGTCTTTTCTACAGAAAGAGCCGCCTAAAACCCTCAAACCTGTACGAAGCTGTCACATTGAACATGACTCACAGCGGCAGCTGAGAATTATGGGAAAGTCTGGCGTCCAGTGGCATCGCGTGAAAGCACTCGGATTTGTGATTTGTTGGTTTTCCCTTCCAAGTTGCTCGAGGCTAAAGCCCA
The DNA here is from genome assembly GCF_963514075.1 of Conger conger. Lineage (NCBI taxonomy): Eukaryota > Metazoa > Chordata > Actinopteri > Anguilliformes > Congridae > Conger > Conger conger. The sequence goes on along the minus strand of NC_083761.1, from coordinate 3,424,028 downwards.
GTGAACAGTATTTTCTGTTTAGATGTATCGGGAGTGGTAATGTACAACATGCACAAACCAATTGAATAGGCATTGCGTACACTGAGGCCTAACGGTATGGGCACAAATTAATTACACCGTCGTTTTCAAGACTTGCTGATTATACAGCCTCTCCTACCTTATGGAGAGTGGTGAGTGGAGTATGAGAGAGCGCTTGTCAAGAGATCAACGCACAAAATATGAATTAGAATTTAAACATTATCAAGTAAAATATGAGTCAATAATGAAATATTTTAGTCATATTAATATGAAATCAACCTCAGACTCAATGAGTAGGCACGGTTAACTGAACACATATATTCTTTTACGGCAATACCCTATTAATGTCCTCCCAAGTAGCCTAACTTGCATGTTGTTGGACTGTTGGGGAACCACCCACTGGAAGCCCACAGGGACACAGGAGCAGAAACTGCACACAGACAGGCCCTAGCCAGACTATGAACCGAAGACCTTCTCACTGTGAAGTGACACTGCTGTCCATGGCACCGCCCGGTCGCCAGAAAACATGACACCCCTTTGCTGTGACTGAATAGTGGCTATCGTGGTGACCATCAAGCCACCGAATGGACTGGTGGAACTGACGACCTTTGGCCTGTGCGGTAGAACTGAAGGCAGTAAAGCACTGCACGTACTGAGATGTCCTCACAACAACGGTAATCTGAAAGGTCCTCACAACACATAATGGAGCAGCCTATAGCCTAGTGGCTAAGCTGCTTGACTGGGACCCAGAAGGTTAGTGGTTAAACCCCCCCCAGTGTAGCTCCAGATCTACGCAGCGGTGGACCCTTGAGCAAGGCCCTTAACCCCACATTGCTCCAGAGAGGATTGGCCCCTGTTTAGTGAGTTGCTTTGGATTGAGGCGTCAGCTAAATAACTGTAATGTAATAATTAGAGAGGTCCTCACAACAGTGGTAATCATAGATGTCCTCACAAGAGTGGTAATCAGAGATGTCATTACACGACTTGTTATTTAGGTAACGCTTTTATCCAAAGCGACTTACAGATGATTAAACTAAGCAGGAGACTAATCCACTCTGGCGCAATGCGGGGTTAAGGGCCTTGCTCAAGGGCTCAGCAGCTGTGTGCATCTTATTGTGGCTACACCGGGGATTGAACGACCAACCTTGCAGGTCCCAGTCATGTACCTTCATTTTATTTGTTACAATGGATTTCTTAATTTCTGTTATGCCTATTTACCATTGCACCATGAGAATGGACTCTTAGAAGTTTTTTCTCCCCACTGGGGAGTTTGCTTGTTTTTTGGGGGTAGAGGTCTGGTGCTTGCTCTTCTGCCAATCTGCTACTGCTACTCTGTATGGCGTCTTTGTGACAGTCTTCTGTAAAAAGAGCTATACAAATACACCTGAATTGAATTGAATTGAATTGAAAAGTGTGAAAGCTGCGAGATAGATCCATTTTGAAGCCAACAAAGAACCTTGGACTAATTAGGACTGGATATGGAGACAGCGAGAAGCCTATTGGAGGCCTTTCTCCTCAGAGTGTACGTATATCAGGGGTTTCACAACAAAGGCTGATCCATTTCAGGATTTTGCGCTCTCGGTTACGTAATTAGCTGAATCATATCTTCATCTGACATTTGTATGAGCACGACTTACAGCCACGGACCGCAAGCGTACCCCCAAAAGATCTCACCGCGCTCAAGCGCAGGAGTGAACAGTGTACTTTGTCGAGCTGTCTGAAAAATACGGTAATAATGGGTTGGAACAAGAACCAGCACACAGTTGTCCACCTCTGGTGTAAGGACCTTGCTCGCCGCACGGATCTTATGGCGGCTACACCGGGGATCGAGCCACCGAGCTTGCGGGCCGCAGTCGTGCACCTTACCCACTACGCTACAGGCCGCCCCCCCCCCCCCGGTCGGTCTGCATGCCATTAAAAAGGAAGAAAGGAGCTCCCTCAGGACTGTAATCACTGCTGTATTCAGCACAACTAAACGATCCCGCGTTGACCTGTCGAAACGAGGTAGAGAAACGGGGGCAAGGAGGTGTAGCCGCTGGAGAGGAATCAATTTGGAACATTTCTCCTGCTGAAAGGGGGAATGACGGGAGTTTCTTTCAACCGCACGTCAGGTCTTCAGGGGACACCTGTTTCCTAGGAAACAGAAGTCCCATTTCCAGCCCTTTCCAGCTGCAGCTGGGGGGAAAAAAAAAACCCCCCATCTGATATTAGAAAAGCTTCAAGCAACACTTCTATTTAATATACCGTCTATATATCTGCAATAATACATCATTGAGCAATCAGCTTAACCCTTGTGTAGTCTTAACATTCTGTATGCTCCCCTTGTCCTCAGGGTAAAAAATGACCCGCCTTCACTAAAACCCCTAAAATAAAGCAACTTAATTTAATTTAATTTAATTTAATTTAATTTAATTTAATTTAATTTAATTTAATTTAATTTCTATTTTGCATGACGAAACAACCTGTCACTCATCACACGCATGACTTTGGTTTTCTCTGCTGTTAAACACAGTGGCTGGTCATTTTTGACCCTTAAGACAACACAAGGGTTAAGATCTGATTCAGCTGACTATACGCTCCCCGCTCTTGCCAAGGGTAATGTTACTCAATGTTTACTTCTAAAACTAAAACACGTCCTCCCATAAAACATATCTCATTTATCTCACTTATTTTAGAACAACACTGAATGTAGCATTAGAACAAAGATGCATCAAAATAGTAAATAGCTTTGCGGCAAAGTGCTTACTTCATTGTATTTGCAAGAAAATACATCATACGTTTAATTCGCTCCACCCAGACGCAACGGGGGCGATCAAGCTATATCATCGTATCACAGGCCCAGATGAAGAGCATTTTAAAAAATGAATTTGAAAACGCATTCATAGGAAAGTATAATTTGTGAAATTAGCAAAGCGTGTTTAATCTACTGCAGTGGGAGGTTATCTCCGGGGGTCTAAAGCAGGGAAATCCGATGCGATCTTACAGGCCAGCAGAGGTCAGATAAATGTACACTCCATTTTAGCTGACAGGCTCTGAGCATGCCGAAGGCCTGTAATCCCGCCCATTGATTCGCCCAGTGAGCGATCTCCGATGGGATCTACTCTACAGTTTACAGACAGGTTGGTGTCAGAGAACTTGTGCAATTTGTTTTGGGGTTTTGTCATGAAGAGGAACATTTCAACTGCAATGGATTTTTAATTTTAGTTTTGTTGCTTTTATTTTTTTATTTTTTTCAGAAACAAATAAAAACCGATTTGAAATAACTGGGAATCCGGTAGTCCGATCACAGTCCCTGCTAAAATATAAATATGAATCAGTAATCGTAATCTTACTTATTTTGACAGTCAATCAGATATCATTTATACCCAACCCCATTTCTGGAGATCTACCGTCCTGTAGGTTTTCATTCCAACCCTAATAAAGCACATCATGTTCACCAGCTTGTTGAGCTCCTCGTTAGTAGAATCAGGTGTGTCACATGAGGGTCGAAGTGAAAACATAGAGGATGGTAGATCTCCAGGAACTGGATTGGGCAGCCCTGATCTACAGTATGTATTTACTCATTCGTTCATATACAATACATCTCCATGTTAAAGCTAGTGTGGAGACTGCATGGATAAATACCACAACCTGTTTTGTATGGATCACAAAACAGTACTTATTCAATATGTCCAATCTAAAATTTCAAAGAAACAGACAACAACTGCTAAATCAATAAAAAAAAAAGATTGCAGTCAGAATCAATCGCATTTCAAAACATGTTGTAATCTTTTCAAAGATAATTAAGTTGCTCAATAGGATGACACCAAATTGATGTCACGCAGAGCTGATGTATCGCATATACGTTTTCTTTTTTATGTTCTATGTGAGTAGTATACTCATAATAATAATAATAATTATAAACCATAGTGTTGTGTGCAGTGGAGCGTTGCAGTTTTATAATGTGGAAATGAGGTTGACAGTCTCAAGAGGAATAAAATAAATTATATTTTATTGAAAAAAAGCAGAATGAGAAGCGATCTTAGATTTGAATGACCGCCGCTCGTTCGCACTCGCGTAATAATTCACATTCCAAGCAAACTGAATAAACCGTCGCCGCCGACGACGACTTGCGGAATCATCTGGAATATCTCTATTCTGACTACGTCGGGCGCATATCGTCTGGAAATCAGTCTGCGACCCCAGTGAACCCACAAAGAAATCTGTGGCTGAGAGTATGGGAGTCATTACCCACTAAAAGACTATGACAAAATGGTGGCATTAAAATACAGCATTTCCCAATGGTGCCAAACACCTCTACTTGTGTTCCAAGCACAGCCAAGGGAACTGATATAAAATGAGCACGTCGCTATCCAGACATAACCAGCATGCGATATCGTTTAACATTGCGCGTTGTTTTCACGGCACATGATATCGCACGGCCACAGATAAGAGCGGGAAACAACATGAGGCTCTTTGCATGCAAATTATGATGAAAGGGTAACAATTACAGCACAGTTCGCACACAATGGAAGAGATAAACACTCTTTGCTCTTTGCCTGGCACACTGAGCATTCTCCCAAAACATGGACACGTTTGTATGATGCCCTGTTGATTTTGAAGCAAGATATGGTTATAACCAGCAGGTGCTTCCTGGGGATGAAGGCTGGGACTTGACATTCAAACATTTACCGTTTCTGGACTGCAGTTTTGTTTTTCAGCGACAACACCTCATGCCTAATCTGACCACTGAGCACTTCACAGATGAGGAAAAATATTTAACAATAGGGGGCAGCCTGTAGCCTAGTGGCATTGGTACATGACTGAATGGGACCAGGATGGTTGGTGGTTCAAGCCCTGGTGAAGAAGCCCCAGTCTAGCCACATTAAGAGGGATCAAAAAGTGAAACCACAACAAAAGTTCTTTAGAAAATAAGGTCTTTATTTCCTCAGGGTAGGTTGGTACAGCGAGGGTCAATAGCCAGTTATAGCAGGGATAAGGCAGTTCATAAGCACTAGTCCAGGCAAAGGGTCAGGTCTCCAGCAAACAGATGTATTGAGGATAATCCAAAGAATATTTGCGGTCACAGGCAATGGGTCGAAAACAAACGGGCTAATTAAACAGAAACACAATCCAGAAACGAAAGTGGATAAACAGAAACAGGTCGAAAAACTACTGGTCAGAACAACAATAAGCTAAAGTCGATGGTCGGGGAAGAAACAGGACAAAACAGAATAAACACATAGCAATCTGGCAACTAACTGCACAAGCAGAGGGGTAATGAGAGGGAATGGGAATCAGGTGGGGAAACAATCAGGAAGTGAAATAGGTGAAACGAATGAATGAAGTGACAGGGAGACTACGGTGTGCACGGAGGTAACAAAAACACGAAAATGCAAACAACATAATCAGAATACAGAACATTAAAAACTCAAAACCCAAGGCCCTTAACCCGACATTGCTCCATGGGAGGATTGTCTACGGCTTAGTCTAATCAACTGTAAGTAGCTTTATTTAGTATCAGCGAAATAAGAAATTATCATTTCAGTCTCCTTGGATGTGCCGTGACCTTGATGCCCTTGTATTAAAAAAAAGGCTGTTTCTTTTACTTTGGTTCCTTGAATATAATATATTTCATAGCTAATTTATTGGAGTTATTCAATAGATTCAACCAATTGCTTCAAAGATAATGACTCTACTGAAATTTGCAATATTTTGTGTTAGACCATTCAATTTCACTAAAAATCTTGGCAGATAAATATGTTGTCTATTATCTAGCAGTGATGGACATCTACATGAAGCCATAAAATATTCAGAATTATAGTATATCAGCTCTGATGAAGTACACTTGCTCTCTCTTGGACGCATATCAAATTTGTCAGTAATAAATTAGCACAGATCATTTTTACTGTGTGAAGATGCATAACTCAGGCATTACAGACTGTTAATGTTCTTATAATCTTTCAGAAAAATAGAAGTTCAAAATGACACAGATTATTTAGTTTTTTTCTTTCATACATGTCTGTATTATGCTCTTTAAAGTAACATAGTAACCTTTTTATGAAGTGCTAAATACAGTACATTGGTAACATAACATAATTTCCCACAATTTGGACAGAATATTGAAGAACATGGTTGCAATATATATACACATATTTTCTTTCTAATGTGTAGAAAAATATATGTATCTGTATTTTTCTTTGTATTGCTGTATTTTTCCAGCATATTGTGTTATTTCATGAATAATACACTGTTGTACAATACACTCTGTTTCAGCAATAGGTTCTCATCATTTTCAGACCATTACAGCAAAATGGGGAAGACGAGTTTCACATAAACCAGTTAGCCTGTCGGGGTGAATCACGCATTCCACCAATCAGAAGGTATGATTTAGTTCTGAATTAGAGATGATTGGATCGATGATTTACCATCCTTAATTAAAGTAAACAGTGGACCGGGATGACATAACTCTGATGAGGTGATGATCTCGACAGAAGGTTAAATGAATAAAGCTGGGGAGAGTGATGTCGTTAGCCTGCGTCTCTCCTAGCAAGGGCGCAAACAAACGCGACATTTCATCATCTTCTATTGTGTTTCATTATTTTTAGTGTGGTGTTCTAGTGGCCAAAACTGTGGTATTGATACTTGGTTATTCTACAAGGGTTCAAGTTTTTTATCTACAGTGGTTTCCAAAAGTCTACTAGTGAGACCACTAGTGGGAATGCTTCTTTTTTTCTAATTTACTACAAACTTTTTTTATATTCCTCATTATATTATCAGCATAACAATTTGAGTGAAAAGTTGAATCTTTGAAAGAGTTACATTAATTTCAGAATTTCTTAGTATTTGGTAGGTCCACCTTTTGCTTTAATGGCAACGTGCACTCAAGCAAGAATGGAGAATGGAATTCATATTATCCCAGCATTGTTTGACAATGCGGCGGCACGGATGGTGCAGTGGGTAGCTCTGCCGCCTCACAGCAAGGAGGTCCTGGGTTCGAATCCCCGTCGGCAGGGGCCTCTCTGTGCGGAGTTTGCATGTTTGCCGGGGCGGCCTGTAGCGTAGTGGTTAAGGTAAATGACTGGGACACGCAAGGTCGGTGGTTCTAATCCCGGTGTAGCCACAATAAGATCCGCACAGCCGTTGGGCCCTTGAGCAAGGCCCTTAACCCTGCATTGCTCCAGGGGAGGATTGTCTCCTGCTTAGTCTAATCAACTGTACGTCGCTCTGGATAAGAGCGTCTGCCAAATGCCAATAATGTAATGTAATGCATGTTCTCCCCACGTCTGCGTGGGTTTCCTCCGGGTACTCCGGTTTCCTCCCACAGTCCAAAGACATGCAGCTTAGGCTGATTGGAGAGTCTAAATTGCCTGTGAGTATGAGTGTGTGAGAGAATCTACCGGCCTGTAGGTTTTCACTCCAACCCTAACAAAGCACACCTCATTCAACAGCTAGAGCAGGGCTGCCCAACGCTGTTCCTGGAGATCAGCTATCCTGTACTTCTTCACTCCAACCCGAATTTGGCACGCCTGATTCCAGTAATTTGCCGCTCAGTGAGTTCTCCAGCTGTTGAGTTAGGTGTGCTTTGCCTCTTAGGGTGTCTGGAGAGCCCTAAAAGTAAAACATTTTTCTGTCAAAATTTGGTCACCGTGACTTTCTCCTGCAGTAGTTTACAATACATAGGCTCGTATTTTGCCTTTCCTGGCTGCTGCCCTGATACAGTGGGAATTGCAGGGAATGTCTAAATTGATCCAGGCACCACTAATCACAAATGTCAGGGGTAGGGTGCTGTTGGGGCCTTGAGCAAGGCCCCACATTGCTCCAGGGGAGGATTGTCTCCTGCTTAGTCTAATCAACTGTAAGTTGCTTTGGATAAAAGTGTCAGATAAATAACACACTATTATTATTATTATTATTATTATTATTATTATTATTATTATCATTATTATTAAGCTGATTCAGACCCTAGAGACTATAGGTGAAGGGATGTAACTGTGAACCTGGTGCTCTCCATTACAGGCATTTAGCAGACACTCCGATCCACAGCCACTTACACAGCGCTGTGCGTTTTGGCACAGTGTCCGTTTATACAGCTGGCTATATATACTGAGGCAATTCAGTTTAAGTGCCTTACTTAAGGGTCAGGCCTGGGTCGATTATGTAATTGTTTTGGGTTCAAATACCTTTCTGTATTCGATTAATCTTGCCTGGCGCAACTGAGAGGACCAGAAAGGCGGGGTTTGCACTTTTTCGGAGAGTATTTCATTGGTTCCAACACACGAGACCAGACAAGCTCAGAAAAGTGAAGGAAATCCAAAATAATTACGAATCCAAAACGATTAGGTATTTGACCCAGGTCTGTTCAGGGAACTCCGGCAGAGCCCTGCCTCGGAATCGAACCTGCAACCACTGAGCTACATCAGTGGAGTCCGCTGGCTGGACGTTTCCCACAGGCACCGTGTTTTCCACACGGCCCAGTTACAATTTTCCACCGTCCCAGAAAGGTCTTTGCTACAAACACCGTTCCCATGATTTGGGAGTTTGGCCAACCCGACCCGTTAAGCTGAAACTCGAGCCAACAGTAGCATTAATTACTGCGTTTGGGAACGAGTTCTGAATGGAACACAAACAATATAAAATCATCGCATTGTTCCGCTGATCACAGACTTCCCGTGTACGTTAAATTCGTTCCGCGTCATTGCCAGTGTTTGGGAACACTCCCAAGCATTTGAATGTCTTTTGTCGGTTTTGTAGCGTGAAGTATTTCCCCCGTGATCACACTCGAACGGCTGTGCCCAGAATGTAATGGCGGTGAAGAAGAACTTGATGAAATTTTGACGATACATCATTCTGGCTATAATTCAGAAAATGGCGGTTTATTTATGCCCGTGTGTGTTCGCTATGTTGCCTCGTTTATGGACGTGATATGCAGGAGAATAGCTGTTCTCTATGACTGCTGATTGGCTCTGTGTGGTTAATATTGGTATTTACCTTTTTACACATGCCGGCTTTTTCCACGGTTGATGGTGTCTGGTTGTATTTTCATCAAGGCAGTCGACACTAGTTTTCTATTTGAGCTAATTGGATACAGAGGGAATGAAGAATAAGAAAAGCAGGAATCACTCGATAGAGGTGAAGTGAATTAATACCTTTATCCATGCAGTCACGCTTTGCTGTCATTTAAAAACAGTGTCAAATATTCAGAATAATTTGAGTTATTGATGTTCAATATTCTTATCCTCTTGAGACCCAGGGAAAAAAAGGATTGTACTTTTCTTTGACAAATGTCTTGGATGAAAAACGAATCTTGCAGTAAAAATATATATATATATTTTTTAAATATATATATATATATATATATATTTGATTTTACTTTAAGTGAATGTCCCTTATGTGACAGAAAATACTGTATAGAGCTCAGGGAAGCCAAAATTTGAATTCCTTGTTTGAGGACACAGGGTCTCCAGAGGTTACAGTCACTCAATGACGTGACAGATACGCCCGCAGAGCTGTCTCTTTCCAGATACTGAAATGTCCGCCGGTTTTACGCGTATAGCCATTCTGGCAGCCTGGCGGCGTTTCTGCAATAAAACATAAATAAACAAATGAATACACGGTACAGATAAAAGGGCAGACACGATCAGAAAACAGTCCGTTGCGCGAGTCCCCTCGTTCTAAAAGACTGTTTTTATCACCCGCACTTCACTGCTTATCAAAGGGGAGGAGTGGGGAGAAGTGGGGATAATATGAAGATGCTATCATTGTAGAAGCCATCATTCATCCCCTGATTCAGCCGCACAAGGGAAGCAATCACTCAAAATGGCTTCTTCCCTCTTTCGCACCGCACTGCACTTGCACGGAGGCCACGGGAAAGATCAAATCCCCCATTTTCTCTCTCTCTCTCTCTCTCTCGCTCTCTCCGTGGGCTCTATTCGAGTGGGAGAGCTGACTCCTGGAGCCTCACGCAGATATCCCATCCGCCTCAGCGCCATGGGTTACCCCCACACAGACATTGATTGACAGAGAAACAGACACTTAATTGACGTAATAGAGTGCAATTTAGCATACGGGCAGGCTAGGCTACAGCCAACCCGGGGGAAAACAGCTGTGGTCCTGCCTCAGCCAATGGGTCCACAGGCTGACAGCACACACCGGGTCTGGAGCAGTCGAACATCTAACGGACGATGAAGAGGTGTACCGCAAGCAACATGGCCGCCACGGGGAATGACGTACGCACTACTGTCCGTTTGACATGGCGACTACACTCTCTACGCTAGCTACACTAAAGTGACAGTGGACAGTGAAGGTACATTTTCGTTATTCGAGGATCATTTTCCAAAAATGTACCCTAAAATACGGTAATTTGCCCATCTTCGTCATGTTTACCGTGGCTAATGATGGAGTGTACGTGAATGTGTCAGCGGTGAGAGGCTGAGCGTGACCGTTGCAATCTCGTATAACGTTACTGGTATCCGCGGCGATCACAGCAAGTCGGCAACCAGTGGGATATGAATGGCCGTTCCTCTCCTCGTGGTATGATTAGCACTCTCCGTTTTCAATAGCTCAAGGCCTTGCCACTAGTCTCCATAACCCCCCTTTTGCGTTGAATCTCTCTGGATGAAAGACATATAGCACGCTCGTTTTGTGCCTTGCCACCTACCTCCTGTCCTTGTTTATTTCCCCTTTCACACTTTGCTGAAAAAAATAGGTCAACCCAATGTCTGGGCAGAAAAGAAAAAACATTAACCTAGCTCTTTCTCTTTGGGTACTAACTGTTATGTTTTCCTGCAAGCAACACCAAGGTACAAATTCATTATACTGTATATTGCTAGCGAGGGGTATAACTGTATGCATCTATAGTGTGCCTCCCCAGTGACAAGCATTTGTACCTTCTAAGGCACTTTGTCACAAGCAGGGTCGGTGACAGTTCCTAGATTTCATGTTCAGAAAATCTCCAGATTCTGTGTTGTGTTTTCCCCCTGCGTCTCACGCCGTAATTTCCCTGGTCTCTACAGGGGACAATGCGGAACAAAGCAGAGCTGGTTGGCTCGTCACATAAAGGGCCACTGGAACACTGGCGTACAGGAGCTGAATAGATGCGCGAGCCGTTTTCTTTACACCACAGCTTGACGTGTTGATGGCTTGTTGCCATTTATGTTCGGCAGCTTGTTGCTGTAGGGGGTTTAGAGGGTGTGTTATTTTCCATGCTGTACACCTGGCTATCTGAACGATGTCCTATGCATCTCTCTCTCTCTCTCTCTCTCTCTCTCTGCCCCCTCTCCTCTCTCTCTCACCCCCTCCCCTCTCTCATTCTCTCTGTGCCCGGGGGACAGGACAGGGTCACGACAAAGACCACAATGACGTCACGCTCGAGACCCTCAAACACACACACACACACACGCACACACACACAGACCTGACGGTCCAGTTAAGATGATATTAAAACAGAACTTGATTCGCCCTCCCTCGGTTGATTCCTCTGTTGCTGGTGTAACGGGCGTCTTGCTCGCATCGCACAGACTCTGAAGGAGGAGAGTGAGACAGAGAAAACACGGGTGCCATCATTCCGTGGGAAACGCCAGCCTCCCTCGGCTTGCCAGAGGGACTAAGATCTAGGCTCCCCCTGCCCACTGCCCACTCTCTCCCACACACACAACACTATTTACCGATTCCCTACCAGCCCAGCCTACACCTCCCTACCATCCCAGCCTACACTCTCCTTCTGAATCTAGCCATAGTGTTCTTCATCTGGCTTCTATGCCGATATGGCCACATAAATTAGTGTATCTGCAACACAATGAACAATTGACAGATTTAACAGAATGTGTCTTTCACGTGCTCATGGTTCATAGCTCAAATTGATAAGAGTTTATTTTTGAAAGCAGAGAATTGCACCATATCTGCCAGCGTCCTCCAGTCATTTACGAGGTGATGTAATCATTGTGCTAGTCTATATTTGGGATCTCGTTTTTTTTTTTTCTCCCTCTCCCGCTTGATAGGCAGGCCAGCAGCTTGTATGGAATAGAGGAATTGTCCAGGGTCCTGAAACTACGCTTACACCTCGGCATCTGCAAGTGACGGTTCCATCCGAACGAGGGGGGTACGACGGACACACCCGCTGGAGCTTATTGGACGGTGTTCAGCGGAACGTCACACGGAGAAGACCTTCTACACAGCGGCGATGAATTATAGATGAAAGGCTATATGCATATTTGGCAACGCGAAGCAAGCTTGCAGCCCCCTTCCGACAACAACGCTGCCCCGCTCGGACCCCTCCAACTTCAACCGATCCGCGTCCGCCCGGAGAGGACGCGATGTATCCCGTGAGCCGTTGATTCAGGACAATTCTTTCCTTGAAGCATCCCATCCGTAGAAGTAGAATCGTACCCCGGCGGCGCGCAGGCACAAATCGAGGCACGATGCTCGAATTTAGCCGAGATGGGGCAACAGTCACCTTGATATTGCTCCTCGTCACGGTTTCTGCAACTGCGTCCACGGAAGAAGCTGTTTTTACAAATCATTTTCTGGTTCAGTTACACGAACAGACAGGGGATGAAGCCCACCAACTTGCAACGGAACACGGGTTTGACAGTGCCCGAAAGGTAAGGAAACGTTACCAAAAAATAATTCAGCTAAACAATCACAATATAGGCTATTTAAAGTTACAGTACCGTACATTTCTACAATATATTTGAAGGGATTAATGTTTGTTCAGATTCATATCTGAAAGGTTTGGGTTGATTACTACAGATGAGATATTTATGTCTTGGCGGCATGCATAATTTCTGGAAGCAGTGAAAATAGCATACGTTTTGCATAAAAAATTATAAATTGTTGGAGCTTTGCCATTGCATAAACAATGGTCATTCCTCAGATTTTATAAAGAGATAGCCTACTGAGATCTCTTTAAATCTGTCTCTCTATAAATATAATTGCATAGCCTGTTATTGGTTTATTTCACATCCTATTTACCTGCAACTGTTGCAATTGATGATGTGGTGATTTCATTCTCAAACAAAATACTTAATTTCCATCTTTAAAAAGACGGTTGGAATGTTATTGCAAACATAGGACTGTATAAATGAAATACACTCACAAACATAAACCGGGAGATAGACGTAATGTTTATAGATCTGCAAAGAAGTCATAGAAAGCATTTAAAAAAGCACCATTAACGCTGTTTCAATTCTGTGGAGAATTAGAACCTACTGAGTCAACAGGTTTTTAAAGACTCCCCCGGGATGTTTCCAGACCGGGCCGGATAATTGAAAACTCACAGGAAACCGCTTGAAACACCTCTAACGCGGGAGATCGGATGCAAGCGTTGCATATACACGCGAACTGATTACCATGGATATTGTTTTTGGTGTCACCACGTAGCTACTAAAAATACCTTCTCCGAATAAAAAACACCAAGAGGCAACGCTTTTTTGTCGGGTAGCAATCGACAGATAATATATAAGCTAATATATTTAATGATTTAGATTATCATAATGCATCTCTTCACAGGGGCATTTCTTCTCCAAGATGAATGTTTACTTTTACGTATTAAAGCTTGTTGCCCGGCCCTTCTCCGTGGATGCTGCATTTGAAGCCACTCATGTAGTGTGTTCTGCAGGCTATGTTTTTAGTAATGTCCCGAAACTGCATCAAAGCCTGGGGGCAATTCAGCGATGCGTCTTAAAGCCAGTCTTCAAATTCCCCTCGTGTCTTCAGACCTTGGGGGATACAACATAATTTGAGTGAAAAATGTGTTAAAACTACAATTAGGAATTCAGTCCCCCTTGGAACATTTCAGTCCTTGTTACTCAAATCACAGTCCTCTAGGACCAAGAACTGGTGCTTTGCGTACCTGTTTACCTGGGAGTCAGGTGTGCAGACAGTCTGATCAATCAGCGGCACTAATTGATGAGTTATTACCTGGGAAAGAAGAAAACCAGGACTGGATCTGGATTTGAGGGCTGGATTTGAGTGCTCAGGGCCTCTTAATAGCCTGTCAGACAATTCACTGTCTGTTTCCCGATGTCGAAATCTACAACCATCAATTTGTCAATGAATGTAAAATTACCGTTCTGACAGACTTATCAAACGTCTCTATTAAATGTCAGACTGTGTGCTTTGTATGCAAGGAACGGCCTCGTTCAGCAGACGTGTGTGATGAGGCAATGCAGGAAGGACTCGATATTCAACCAGAGCGCTTAATACGATGGCTCCATCGCCCTTCTGCCTTCCCCGCCCACCTACATTACCATAGCTTTTCATTAATATCAAACGTACGAGTCTGTCCGTGCTAATCACGTTCAAACCCCATTACCTTACAACACCAACACCTGGCCACTATCACGGCAGCACCACGAGGAGAATTCTCGTTTCGAAAACGGAGAGAGAGGGAGAAAGAGAGTCATTGTTTCCCGAGGTGATTCATTTTGGCTGCTTCGCTGCTAAGAGACGGCGTATGTGTGTGTGTGCATGTGTGTGTGTGTGTGCGTGTGTGTGTATGTGTGTGAGTGTATTTGTGTGTGTGTGTGTGCGTACGTGTGTGTGTATCTGTGTTTGTGTGAGTGAGTGTGTGTGCGTGTGTGTATCTGTGTTTGTGTGTGCGTGTGTGTGTGCGTGTGTGTGTGTGTGTGTTTGTGTGTCTGTGTTTGTGTGAGTGTGTGTGTGCGTACGTGTGCGTGTATCTGTGTTTGTGTGAGTGAATGCATGTGTGTGTATGTGTGTGTGAGTATATTTGTGTGTTTGTGTGAGTCTGTGTGTGTATGTGTGGGTGTCTGTGTGTGCGTGTGCGTACGTGTGTTTGTGTGAGTCTGTGTGCGTGTGCGTGTATCTGTGTTTGTGTGAGTGAGTGCATGTGTGTGTATGTGTGTGTGACTGAATTTGTGTGAGTGTGTGTGCGTGTGTGTACGTGTGTGTGTATCTGTGTTTGTGTGTGTATGTGTGTGTGTGCCTGTGTGTGCGTGCGTGCGTGCGTGCGTGTGTGTGCATGTATGTGATGTCCACCGCTCCCCGGTAAAGGGAGTTTGACTCGGTCGTCCGTCCGTTCCTCAGGTCCCCGTGGCAGAGGGCCTGTTCCACTTCTACCCCAAAGATCTGACCCGGGCCAGGAGGAGGCGCAGCTCCAAACTGCGACAGCGCCTCCAGGCGGACCGCAGGGTGAGTGACCCCCCGTCCCGTCCCGTCCCGTCCCCATGGGAACGGGCCGGAACACAGCCAGAGCAGTGACACGGGGCGGAATGGAGGCCTTGTTGCCATAACGGCGGCCGGCAGAGCCTTCAGCAGTAATGACAACTACCAACCGCCACGGTGTTCAACAGCTGAGGAAATCCCCTGAACTATCCCTTTTTTTTTTTTTTGTTCGACTTGAAATTTGATGACAAAGTTTGTGATGAGTGACAGGTTGTTTCTTCATGCACGCGCTGCTTTATTTTAGGGGTTTAGTGAAGGCTAGGGGCAAGGGGGGAGGGGGGTATACAGAATGTTAAAACTACACAAGGGTCAAAGAAAGACTAAACATTGGCCTCAAAAATGAATGTAATTGAAGAGTGGGGAATATCTTTTTTCTGAATTATCTGAATTAAATCTGATATTGTCGTAGCTGTTAAAATGCTAAATGACTGTAGCATTTTGCTCATTTTTGGAATTCCCCAAACACTAACCTTTGCAAAAAAAATCTAATGAATTGAAGTGCCTCTCGTGCATATGGGAAATTTAAATGTCTTCTGTCGTCTGAAACAACTGATTTTCACATATTTTGCCCATGTGAACAACATAACAATGTAAAGTGAACGTGCGTAAGCTTACTTTAAAATAAAAAGTCACATTTGGAGGCTGAAGCTGTCAGATGGCGAATATAGGTTGAAAGTTGCCAAAGGGAAGCCATGTTGAAGGACAGCATCGTGGCTAAACATGGGAGGTAGAGAACTCACCTGTATCAGATAATTATCCCCAACCTGTGACTAAGCGCTTTGCATAATTGCACCCATTTGCACTCGATCCGTTTTTCACCTGGCATTATCATGTGTGGTGGCTCTGACTTTTTGCACGAAATTAATTCTGCAGTAATGGAAAAAAAAAAAAAACCCACATGTTTTTAAGTTAACAGCTATAACAAAGATGTTCAATTTAGCAGTTGAAAATCAACTTTTTTCCATTACTGCCAAATTAATTTAATGGTGTGCAAAATTCAGACCCACCACACATGGTTCAATGTGAAAGTACAAACTAATGTTGTCAGACAATTAAGTACTTGGATGAGTACATCGAATAACATTTTTAAAAGTTAATCACTGAGGGGGCTGAGGACCATTATTTCCTTAAAGGTGATTAAAATTCCTCTACCTTGTGTGTTCTCCATTTGTATAGTAGCTCGGCGCAACCGTCGTCCTTTTCTGACGTAGACAAAATGCACGTCGTTCCGGAATTATGCGATTCCACGGTGCTGTCTAATTTCTTTTATTCCACTTCCGTTCAGTTATTGAGTCGCTTTTCAACCAATGGGGCGTGCGGAGCAGTCTCTTGATTACAAAAAAGTGAACATTCAATAACATACGGCGGTGACAAATAAGGAGTTCAAACATACTCCGCTCATGCTGAAATGCAGTAATTAGCCTTCACAGTGAGCTAGTGCCTTCATGCAGAGCTAGGTTCATGTTTTTTCTTTTCCGCCCAGACACAGTTGACCTATTTTTTTCCAGCAAAGTGTGAAAGGGGAAATAAACAAGGACAGGAGGTAGTGGCAAGGCACGACACGAGCGTGCTATATGTCTTTCATCCAGAGAGATTCAACGCAAAAGGGGGGTTATGGAGACTAGTGGCAAGGCCTTGAGCTATTGAAAACGGAGAGTGCTAATCATACCACGAGGAGAGGAACGGCCATTCATATCCCACTGGTTGCCGACTTGCTGTGATCGCCGCGGATACCAGTAACGTTATACGAGATTGCAACGGTCACGCTCGGCTTCTCACCACTGACACATTCACGTACACTCCATCATTAGCCACGGTAAACATGACGAAGATGGGCAAATAGGAGTCGCTTCATTTACTTCGCACACATTGGCGCCATAAAAAGGCCCGTATAAAAACCCCAATGGAAACCGATTACATCCGAATACACCCCGGAGCACCGCCAGCTAACGCATCAGCCAGGTCGTTTTAACGGCGGTTGTTTGAGCTACGCTACAAACGACCTGCCCTTTTATTCGTGGTTTTGTAAAATCAGAATAAATGTCATTCAGCTTCTTGTGTTGATATGTGCGGCGCAGTGACGCTAAACCAGAATAACCGAAAACGCCCCAACTTGGCCTCCACCTTGCCGAATAAATTGAATAAATAACCGGAAATGAACATGGCTATCTCACTGAATGATGTGACTCTTCACTTTTATTTAGAGCAAAAGCGACTGTGTTAAGACTGTGGAAGACCTTCCTCTGGAGTGGGTTAATTAAAATCGTAGTGGCTTAAAAAAAATTAGATGTAGCTCCTGAGTCTAGCAAGGTCCTCTTTTCTGTAGGCATGATGTACAAACTGGATGACGATTTTTATTTTCGAAAAGCTTTCCCCCGCTGCCCCAAGTATTTCCTTCTGTGATTTTGAGTTAGGATGTCTGTCCTGTTTGTTTCTGAGAAGAAGAAAAAAAACCTCCATCTGCGCTCCATCTCAGATCGTGACATCAAAGCTATGGCATCTTAAATATAAGCTCGAAAAAAATGGCAGTATGAGTGGATTCTATGATGATCAAGGTTGGAGGCATTTTATGCCATCAGCGGAGTTTCAGTGACATCAATCACTTTAAATCTGGCCCACTCCGGTGGGAACAACAAATGAATCACCCTGTTTTTTTTTTGAGTGGGTTTATTTTCTTAAAAGAGTTTCTGAAAGCTTGACCGGAAGAGTGTTGGTTTAATTATAAAATAAATAAATAAATAAATACCCGACTAAATCTCTCTAAAATGAATTCGACCACTGGGGGTTTAAATTTGCTATTGAAAGCCGAGGCGAAGGCGCCTGACCGATTGATTGAATCTCCTGTCTCTCCCGAGAGTGCTGGCATTATGAAGCTGGAGAGAGAGAGAGAGAGAGAGAGAGAGAGAGAGAGAGAGAGAGAGAGGGAGAGAGACTCTCTTGCTACTGTTTTTATCCCCACTTTCTTATGGGGGGTGGGTGGGTGGGAGTTTGTTGTTATTTGCACTTAATGTATCTCAATGCTTTTGCAACACACTTGTCAAGCAAGCACATTTTAATCTTGAATCGTGAGAGAGAGAGAGAGAGAGAGAGAGAGAGAGAGAGAGAGAGAGAGAGAGAGAGAGAGAGAGAGGGCCTTTTCAGGGCCACCAGGCAATGGGATATTGATTGTACTCCTCTCAGTTCTGGGTAATTCCTACCTACATTACTTCCACGGAAGCTAGATTAATTGTCTTAAGTCACTGGGGAGTGTTTGTTTATTAACGAGTTTAGGAATACAGAAAATTAAGCAGGATGCAATTAAGGCAACCGGACAGGAGTGCGGAATCGAGCAGGCAAGGGGGCTTGATAAAAACCAACATTAGCAGTGACATTTTATTTTTTTTACCAATCCTTTCCTATCCAGATGAGTCCCACTGAGGGAGAGATAAGGTTTTTGATGGAGCCTTGGAGAAAAATATTATTGTTAGGAGAGATACTAGAGACGAGGACAGAGAAATACAGAACCCAGGGACACAATGACTTATAAATATCACACATTTACAAAGAAATCTGTGGGAAATGAAGATACTGGCCAACAGGTAGCTAAAGAAACGGATATGGTAAATGTGAGTGCTTGCATTTAAAGGTACGATAGGTAAGATTTTTGTGTTAAAACATTGTTACAGGACATGTTAACATGTTAGCCCTCTGCCTGTGTTCATTGTCCTTAAGTATACAGTTGACGGCCCGATACTCTGTACCAAAACATTGTACAGCTGTACAATAATTCAAGCTCATTGGTTTAAAATTGGTTCTAACTGCCACAGCCAATGGCGTTTCAACGTCAGCGCGTTCACAGAGAAGGGGGAGGGATATGAGCAGCGTTGTGGTTTGAGGGTGCTTGTTGCTGCAGTTCCCCTCTTGACTGTTAGACAGAAGTCCGAAATTACCTATCGTACCTTTAGCAATGATGCGATAGGCCTTTCCTTCCCCTTTATTCGTTGTAGAAAAGCACCGGCCCGATTGAACGTGAGACAGGTGTGACCGTGTCTCTCCACTCACTAGCGACCCCTGCTGGTCAATCGGTGGTCAGTCTGTTTGCACCAGCTGCACACGGGGCATCTTCCTCCGACTCACGTCTGCGCAGACACGGCCTGTGTGAAAAGCGTCTCGACGTCAGGTGTGCTGGCCTGCCCTCTCTACCTGAGAGCAGAGGGCGTGGCGGTGGCTACATATGTTGGGCTGTTCGAAAGCTAGACTGAGATTGAGAATAAAGGCCCGGCCACACCAAGGGTCGATAACTATAACGACAATTATAACCATAACGATGAGAGCATCCGCACTCACGGAATATAACCTTCTGTAAATAGCCTCTCGGCTATGTAGTCTGCCAATTTGGACGTGGCACCCTGTAAATATGTAAATGCGAGGACCACGAGTTGACGATCCCTGGGATAGAAGAACCGTATCTAGTTTAAGAAAAATGGCTCAATCGGGTAATTCTCACACTGTTCTCATCTGCCACAGAGGCGGAGTTCCATGCCGAACTAAAATGGCTTCCCCATATGGAGACGAGCCAAAGAACCTTTCTTTTCCTGAGAGCGTGGCCATTTTTGCTCGGCAGTGTAGCTCTGAAAACAAGGCTTGTTACCAACCACACAGTGACCCCCCCGCCCCCCCCCTGCGGTTCAGAAGCAGTGAGGAGGGGTGCCAGGATGGCTCCATTGTGACTGGTTTCACAGATGTCTCTGCATGTCGTGAGCTGTGCAGTGGCGCATTTGTGACTTAACGTCCCGAGACCCTGGGTCCTCAAACCGGGACACTACTATCTCCGCTTCCCTGATACAGTGTGTCTCTTAACATACGGGACATTAAATTAAAATGATTTTATTATTTTGAAAATGTTTTTTCCACAACATGTTTTTTTGTCATCCGAGACAGTAAAATACTTGAGATTTGCTCTCCCGGGAGGATGCATAGGAAGAAAGGATGTGATCTAGGATGTAATCTAAGAAAGGATGTGATCTAGGGCTCCTACACTTCCAAAATGTGATACATGCTCTATTTCCTGGTTTGCGATCTCAATGGTACACATCCGAATGAAAACCATCCCGGCGCCTAAATAAATTGAAAGTCGCCTCCATCTATTAGCCGTCACTGGAGTGAAACGAATTAACCAGGAAGAATTCCCCCACTCTGTAAACAGCTGTCAGCATGAGAGACAGGGTGGTATGTTTTTCCCTCAAACTTTGTGCTGGAGACCACCTGCAGACGTGGAAATTCAATTATAGCTAGCACGGCTGATTGTGTGTGCCCCACACTCTAAGTCTTAACTGTCACATCATTCAGTTCTAGGTCCTGTCTTCAAAACCCAGCACTGGATTGGCTTGTTTTTTATTTATTTTATTTATTTTCCACAATTTAGTGGGTTGCAAATTTACACTTTAATTTGCCACACTCGGTTTGACAGTCTCACACGGGAATGAACCCAAGGCTCGGAAGACGCGAAACAAAATGTCTGCCGGTGACCTTGTTTCCCTCCTAACAACAGGGGCCCTGCTCTTGTGCTCCGACCGCTGTGTGTAATTCCGGTTTAGAGTCGGCCAAGCTCATTGGGTGGCGGGCTGCCTATTGTGATGCGAGCGAGCGTGAGGTTCTCCCCCCCCCCGCCCTCCCCCGAGAAGTAGTGTGGTTAATTACCAGCCTCTGTCCGCCGCTGGTGAACAAAGAGGAGGCTAACGCTTATCTGCTAACCTGCGAGGCTCCGCGTGACTCAAAGCCGTACTGTACGCCCTGCTGGACGCGGACAAGGGGGAGATCCTGCTCCGATCGCGCCGATAAAACCAAGCGTGAAGCGTGGAGATCCTCCACGGCACAGACCGAATATCAGTCGTCGGCCATTTCTAGTGTTTGTGTTATGGCAGTGAGGGGGGGGGGGGAGAGAAAAAGAACAAGAGATTAATGACAGTGTTTTCCGTATGACTTCAGGATCCTCTCAATCCTCTCAAGTATGTACCTGTATGTATCTGCATTAAAAGGGCAATTTACCACCGAATTTGTAACAATTAATTACATAATTTGACCCAAAAAAAATTATGGCTGCTTTCGAAACCGCGTACTGACATACTACTAAAAGGGGCACAGCCTATTTTGAACACTGCCTATGCCTCAATTAAGACAGGTGACCATGTGCTGATGTGAGTATTTATAAAAGAAAAATCTAGGAGGTTCTAGTACTGCAGAAAAAAAGGGGTTTAAAAGGTTACTGCTATCATAACAAGGTCTTCAAAAAAAAAAAAGATGTGTGTTGGCCTGTTTTATGCCAGCGAGATATAGAGTTTTATATCGGTCGTATAAACTCTCCCCTGGAAGCGTCGCGGTTATTAATCTTCGCGGAAGATTCACGGCGTGTTTTTGGGGCTCGTAGCTCCCATCAGCAAGGAATTGTGGGACCAATTTAAGCCAGCGGAGCCAGCTCTTGCGCTCGTGTCCTCGTCTCAACTCGTGTTTCCTCCCGGCAGTGCTAACCTTTCGTTTTTTAGGATCTTTTTTAAGAGCTCTCCTGCACCTACGCATATAAGTAACGTGTCTGCGGCCTTGTGAATTCATTGTCCCGTTTAGCGACGCCATTTCCTCGATGTTTCTAATTTCAGCGAGGGACCGCAGACTGTGAAGCCCTGCGCGTGGGGTCGTGACTTGGGATGGGGACGCTGTATGTGTGGAATTGCTGTTATTAGGGGTGACGTTGGCTCAGGCGGAAAGAGCGGTCGTCCGGCAGTCGGAGGGTTGCAGGTTCAATTCCCCCGCCCGGGCTGTGTCGAAGTGTCCCTGAGCAAGGCCTTGCATGGCAGCCAATCACCGTTAGTATGTGTATGAATGGGTGAACAAGTAGCATCAATTTTACAAATGGCAGGCATTTATATAGCGCCTTTATCCAATGGAGATGCTTCTCCATTCACCCATTCACACACACACACACTCACACTCACACTCACACTCACACACCGACGGCGATTGGCTGCCATGCCCCGACCAGCTCGTCAGGAGCATTTAGGGGTTAGGTGTCTTGCTCAGGGACACCTCGTCACAGCCCGGGCGGGGGATCGAACCGGCAACCCTCCGACTGCCAGACGACTGCTCTTACTGCCTGAGCCATGTCGCCCCGGCACTTTGGATAAAGGCGCTATATGAATGCCAACCATTGACCAGATTATTTTTTATATGCACTGCCGTAGTGACTGTGATTGGTGATCGGTTATTCACATGGTGTTTCAGTCGTTCAATCTCGATCGTTAGAGTCAGCCAAGTGATTTTTGCTTTCATGTGAAACTGACGTCTCTGTGTAAGTGGCCAGTGAAATGTGCTTAATGATAAAATTGTTGTTGTTGTTGTTGTTTTTGTTTTTGTTGTTGTTATATTTTTTTGGCATAATGTTGTTGGGGCCTTGACAGTAGCGTCAAAGAACTTCACCTTCAAACATTCAACCGGTAGTTACAGAACAGCTGTGTTTTTGTGTGTGTGAGAAATGCATGTTTTTGATTTGGTTCCTATTTGTGCTCCATCAGCCAATGCCCCTTTCACCCCCCGGTCTCCCAGCAAGCTAAAAAATGAAACAATGGCTGTCCGCAACATCAAATTATTGTTTACTGTGCTACAGTCTAATACAACGTAACATCATTATGCCGCAGTCACAGTGCTTCCAGAAATAACATAACTTAATAAGGGCTTATTTGAATTGATGAGGGAAGTTGTATGGCTTCAACATTTTTGGAAGACAGATGTTTTACGGGTTCAAAATTAGATCAGAATCGAGTGTGGAGGACGTATTGTTAGCATCGCTTCTGCATTTTTGTTTACTGTTCATTGTTTTATCGTGGAAGCGAAGGGGAGTGGAGGCAGGGGCATTAAGTAATCAAGGCAAGAAAGTGCCTGAATAATTTAATTTGCACTGCAGCACTTAATAGCAAGTCATTTTCTACCTGCAGCTGTTCATTGTGTGTGTGTGTGTGTGTGTGTGTGTGTGTGTGTGTGTGTTTGTTATTACCACCCACAGCCCCATTAATTTGGCTGATGCGTTCCTCCAGAGCTAGCTTGTAAATTCTGAAACTTGCTTGTGCTGATGTTTTCTTTTTCTCGGGGCGTAAATGCCAAAGTCTCTCATTTCTGTGAGTCAGGCCGCCAAGCCGAGTGCAGGGCCACGGGAGTCCGCAACCCCGGCCGTTAAGATCAGCTCACGATGAACTCTCAAAGGCGAAGAGCTGAGCTGCTGTTTCATTTATTCATCGTCCGTCAGCAGAATTCACACAGCCTCCGCCACGGGAAATGCCAAAAGAGGAACGCACCCGACAGTTCATGGGACCTGGGATCAAGTCCCAAAACCTGGGGCCTGTTCCACAAAGCAGGATTACTGAGTTAGCTGGATAACTGCACTGAGTAAACCCCACAAAGCAAGATTACTGAGTTAGCTGGATAACTGCACTGAGTAAACCCCACAAAGCAAGATTACTGAGTTAGCTGGATAACTGCACTGAGTAAACCCCACAAAGCAGGATTACTGAGTTAGCTGGATAACTGCACTATGTTAAACCTACAAAGCAGGATTACTGAGTTAGCTGGATAACTGCACTGAGTAAAACCCACAAAGCAGCATTACTGAGTTAGCTGGATAACTGCACTGAGTAAACCCCACAAAGCAGGATTACTGAGTTAGCTGGATAACTGCACTGAGTAAACCCCACAAAGCAGGATTACTGAGTTAGCTGGATAATTGCACTGAGTAAAACCCACAAAGCAGGATTACTGAGTTAGCTGGATAACTGCACTGAGTAAAACCCGCAAAGCAGGATTACTGAGTTAGCTGGATAACTGCACTATGTAAAACCCACAAAGCAGGATTACTGAGTGAGTTAGCTGGATAACTGCACTGAGTAAACCCCACAAAGCAGGGTTACTGAGTTAGCTGGATAACTGCACTGAGTAAAACCCACAAAGCAGGATTACTGAGTTAGCTGGACAACTGCACTATGTAAACCCCACAAAGCAGGATAACTGCACTGAGTAAAACCCACAAAGCAGGATTACTGAGTTAGCTGGATAACTGCACTGAGTAAACCCCACAAAGCAGGATTACTGAGTTAGCTGGATAACTGCACTGAGTAAACCCCACAAAGCAGGATTACTGAGTTAGCTGGATAACTGCGCTGAGTAAAACCCACAAAGCAGGATTACTGAGTTAGCTGGACAACTGCACTATGTAAACCCCAGACCCCACCTAAACCAGGAACATGGACTGAAGTATAAAGAGCTGTTTGTGGTTTCACTTTATCCAGTTATGCAGTTACTAAGCTACAGACTGGTGGGCAGCCTCTAGCGTATTGGCTAAGGTTGGAGATTCAAGCCCTGGTGTCGCCCCAGTAAAATACACACAGATGTTTGGCCCTTGAGAAAAGGCCCTTAACCTGGCATCGCTCCTGGGGGGATTGTCCCCTGCTGAGTGTAATCAACTGCCCTGCGGGGTTAAGGGCCTTGCTCAAGGGCCCAACAGCTGCACTGACCTTACCGTGCCTATACCAGGGGGTTGAACCACCAACCTTCCGGGCCCCAGTCATGTGCCTTAGCCACAAGACAATGCAAACATTCACCGGCTTACCTGAAGCTGCCCACGTCTGTAGTCTCAAAGGATTTGGAGACTACAACTCTTAGGAGGAAAAATCTCAGGGCATTGAGGCTAAAGGTCTGCTGTTGCTCTTAGCCACTGTTCAGCCCCTTGGTTTTCTCTCCCGTGAATTGTCTTTTGGGAGGCTGCGTTTCCAGCTTCCGCCTCTAGGTGGAGCTAGAGAAGATAATTGTTGAGACTGTGCTGTGTTGGAAAATGCTAATCAGCAAATTAGCTACACCTGAGGAGACTACATTACATTACATTAATGGCATTTGACAGACGCTCTTACCCAGAGCAACGTACAGTTGATTAGACTAAGCAGGAGACAATCCTCCCCTGGAGCGATGCAGGGTTAAGGGCCTTGCTCAAGGGCCCAACGGCTGTGCGGATCTCATTGTGGCTACACCGGGGATCAAACCACCGACCTTACGGGTCCCAGTCATATACCTTAACCGCTATGCTACAGGCTGCCCTGAGATGCATTTTCACCTCTCCTCAGCAATCTACTATCTGCTTATTAGCTATTCTTCGTTTCTAAACGCATAGCGTTTTTGTGTTTCTCCTTTCATTATTGCAGGTTGCAGGAGGTCATTGCTCGGTGCAATTTTGGCTCTTCGGTATTGGCTCCTGACTGTACTGTGTCATGGCGTAGTTGTGTTTTGTCCATTGTGGTCGCCTTGGTTACTGAAACATCAGGGACCGTTTGGACATAGCATGGCATGTAATGTTGCAGTAATAACAAAAGCTCGATCCCCGCGTAGAGAACGATCCTGTAATAGTGTAATAACGCAATGGTGTGAATTTCTTAGCATAGATTGTACAGTGCGTGGCTCTGTATCCTGACCTGACCTGCAAGGCAAGGTGACAAGTAGTAATTTCCTCTTTGGACTTCAAGATCAGCTCCTTAATTCGCTTAATTTCCCTGTCAGCGGGGAACTACGCTTCCCCGTCCTTAGCTGGAGCACGAGTGGGTGTTTTCTATACCGTAGATGCAGATGCCGTCAACCAGCAGGTGTAAAAAAAGCAAAGCATGTTTTCAGTGTGCCAGTCAACAAGCGGGTCACGGTATGCTGCTAGAGTGTGATTCTCACTACAGTACTGTTAAATTAACACACCCAGTTAATCACTCTGTTTATATGCTTTTTTTTTGTTGTCGTTGTCACGACTTGGTAACACCAAAATAACAGCACCCCAACCATTGTTTGTTCTCGTTCCAACACCACAAAGTTGTCTAATACATTCATGTGAAATCAGTTATTACAGACGTATCATTGCATCTGGTGACATTGCCTCAGGAGGTAAGAGCAGTCAACTGGCAGTCGGAGGGTCGCCTGGGTGTGTCGAAGTTTACCTGAGCACGACGCCCAACCGCCAAATGCTCCTGACAAGCTGGTCGGTGCCCTGCATGGCAGCAAATCGCCGTTGGTGTGCGTGTGTGTCTCTTCGGGTGTATAAAATGACAAGATATGACTATAGCTTCTCATAACAAACTCGGGGATACTTTTTTTTACTGAGTATTATTTTTTTCCAGAATACACTGTGAATACATTTACATTTTTGGGCTGACATTAGCCCATCAGATGAGAGGGGGCGGAGAGTTGCCCATTCAAGTCCTGGGCGTGTCAAAGTGTCCCCGACCAAGACACCCAACCCCCAACTGCTCTCGACAAGCTGACTGGTCCTCGCATGGCAGCCTATCGCCTTTGGGGTGTGTACGTGGGTGAATTTGAGGCATTAATTACAAAGCCCTTTGGATAAAAGGCCCTAAATGCAGTCCGTTTACCTGTGAACACAAATGCGTGGAGATATGGGCGATGTGGTGATGTCGGGCACGCTCTTCTGACTGACAGCTGACTGGCATAGGAAATCCTCCAGGTAGATGAACACTCTCGCCGACGCCATCGCTGAAAAGACGTCCTTTATAATTTCACTGTTACAGCGGCACTGTGTGAGTCACCGCGCGATATTGAGTAACCCAATTTATCCCGCGGCACAGGTAATACCGCGCTCCTTCCTCTCCAAATAAAGAGCAGTCTAATGACAATAAAGTAACCCAGAGTGTCCCGTTACCGTACGAATCCCTAACGTTTGCACAAACCGCTCTCCGAGCGCGCTTTCCCCGGGCGTTTCATCCCAAACCGCCGTATGCGCGTTTCTTTGATCCCCAGCCGGGTATTCTCCGAGGAGCCGCGGCTGATTGGCCGTACGTTTTCTGCCCGCGCGGCGCTTTCATAGAAGAAGAAACGGAAAGGACCGTTGACATTCGGACTGTGTGATTTGGCCCCGTAAACTAAAACAAAGGATTATTGACGCCGCCCTTCCTGTGGAGGCTTAGTGCACGATGGGCGTGGAAGGATCTAGAGAGAGGAAATAATACTGACGTAGAGGATGGGAAATGAAAATCTATACTGTAGTTTGCTCGCGTTCTTACTGAGTGCCTCTTCAGTTGTAAATGCAGTTCAAAACATGAATACACAAGAAAATGATAAAATGAATCATGTTTTGTGATGAAATAATTTGTGTCACATAGTACATATGCATAATACATATGTTCAGAACAAGGACATACCATTCATGCTCAAGTATTATTTGATTCATCTGTAGAGAGAGAAAGAGCGAGAGAGAGAGAGGGTGAGACAGATAGTGAAAGAAAGGGAGGGAGAATAAAAGCAAGAGAGAGGGAGAGAGAAAGAGATATTTAATTTGCAAACTACTATGTAGACCGAATGAAATCGGGAGACATTTTGCTTTTGTTTGAGTGAGCAGCTTTTGCACATTAACATGTTTAGTAATTCTAACCACTGTAAGACAGCCATCGTCCTTATTTCAACAGAAATCATTTACTGTAAGTTAAGAGTCAGTTCAGTGCACCTGCTATTTATTCCAAACACCCCCCCCCCCCCCCCCCCATTCCCCCTCTCCCCCACAATGCCTTTAGGGACATGCAGGGGGTTGTGGGTAATCTCTGGTTTTTTTTTTTTTTCCTGAGTACATAGCATGTTTACATTGAAGTGGTGTGTCCTACAAACCTTGCAGTGTGTATGTCATCTAAATGTCTCTGTCTGGCTATACTGTGTTATACTACTACTTCTACTATTACTACTACTACTACTGCTACTGCTACTGCTACTACTGCTGCTGCGGCTGCTGCTGCTACTACTACTACTGCTGTTACTACTACTACTTCTACTGTTACTACTACTACTACTGTTACTACTACTACTTCTACTGTTACTACTACTACTTCTACTATTACTACTACTACTACTACTACTACTGCTACTTCTACTACTACTACTGCTGCTACTACTACTACTACTGCTACTACTACTGCTACTACTACTACTGCTACTGCTACTACTACTACTACTACTACTGCTACTGCTACTGCTGCTGCTGCTGCTACTGCTACTACTACTAATAATAATAATAATATTTCATATTTTTCTACAGGTGAAAAATGTTTTTCAGCAGGAAGGGTTCCCTCGGACTAAGAGGGGCTACAGAGACCTCAACGACATCGACACCAACATGAACGACCCCCTATTTTCCAAACAGTGGTACCTGGTAAGTTGGTAATAATGCCACAGATCTTGTAACTCGGATGAATGTTTACACAGCCTGGCCACTATTACCCTCTTAGTCGATACATTTCACTTTATTGTGTCAGGATATGTGACTCCTTCCTGCATGTGGTCGTTCATTAGAAGCACTTATTTTAACCTCCTGAGACCTTGTGTCTTCAAACAAGGACATTACATTTTGGCTTCCCTGAGCTATACACAGTATTCTCTTAACTCAAGGGACATTCATTCAATTAAAATAAAATAAAATATATTTCTGAAAATATTTTCACTGCAGCATGTTTTTGTCATCCAAGATACTTGTATTATGTCAAAGAAATTTCAAACACTTAGCATATTTTTCTCCTGGGTCTCAGTAGATTAAGCAAGTTATTTATTTATTTTTAAACACCCTTAGCAGATCTGTTTACCTCCTCCAGGGTTTGTTGTTCCGCCGTACGCGGCAGCGCCGCTGAGAAGCGGCCAGGTGAAGAGCTTGTTTATTTATCCCGTCAGTTTGAGCGCTACGTGAGCGGACTGCAACTACGAGCCGAGACGGTGACATTTACGTTCCCGCTAGCCGGCTCCCCCGGGTTCGTTAATTCGTCATTTACACATACGGGGGAGCTCCCGTCTCACGTGGTCTCCCCATATTGTCTGTCCGATTAGATTAACACCGGCCAGGCGGACGGCACTCCCGGCCTGGACCTCAACGTCGCGGAGGCCTGGGAGCTGGGATTCACCGGGAAAGGGGTAACCATAGCGATTATGGACGACGGTACGGGCATCCCTCGAACGGCGACGCTGTAATTATGCCAAGCGATATGTGCAATTACCGGGCGCGGGCGTACACATTTGTTTGTTGTAGCCCTGCGTTACAATTTTGTGTTCTCCCAACAAAGATGTGCAATGAGAATAGACGTAATTGATGAAACCCCAATCCTCCTGAGGTTGTCAGGTGCTGATCACCAGTAGAATAATGCATGGCACTCTCAATGATTTATCCAAATCACACATTTTACCCCTTGTTCTGTTTTTAAACCTGTTTCTGACACTACCAATTTCTTATTTATGTTTCTAAATTGGTGGGATTAAACAGTAAGCATGAAATAAAGATAATGCGATATCTTCTGTCCTGTAATTTTGCCTATATACAAAGGCGTTGTGTGGGGTTAGCTTTACCCTCTGTAGCCGTATAAACCACAATAATCTTTGTGGTGGCACTTAATTCTGGTGGCACTTAATCACTGCTTGTTTTTTTGTTTTTGTTTTTTTGTCTTCTCCCAAACAACAGGAATCGACTATTTACACCCAGACCTTGCGTCGAATTACGTAAGTACACAGCCGTTGGCGTTCTCTCTTTGGTGTTTGGCTTTCTCAGTGCGGTTCCCCGTCGTCTCGCTGGAGTTGCAGCGTCGTGCGCTCAGCGCGCTGCTCCTCAACACAGGCGCAGTGCCGGCTGCCTGGCAGCTTCCAGGCTCTTCTGTCGCTTGGCAAACGTCCACGTCCTCTCTGCGAATCCAGCTGGATGCTGGAGGCATCAGGCCAACCAGCCTGCCCAGATTGTCCAATACCCTCCCGATCGCTGCGGCTCCTCGTTTAAAAATAAATGAAAGCTTTCACTGACACCACAACAAGACATTGATCTAGCCCGATTCTTTTGAATTCTGCGGTTGTTTCTCTCTCTCCTCTCCACACCTCTCTCTCTTTCTCTCTCTCCATCTCTGTTTCTCTATCTCTCTGGGATCTCTGTTGAAAGGGTCTCTCTCTGTATCTCTCTCTCTCTCTCTCTCTCTCTCGCCCTCTCTCTCTGGGATCTCTGTTGAAAGGGTCTCTCTTTCTCTCTCTCCATCTCTCTCTCTCTCTCTCTCTCTCTCTCTCTCTCTCTCTCTCTCTCTCTCTCTCTCTCTCTCTCGGATATCTGTTGAAAGTCAATATCTTGAGAGCGCCGCGGTCTTGTTTGCGGCTGAACAGAAGGCGGCGGGAATTGATGGTGGCGAGGGCGAATGTGCAGGGCTCCGCGGCTCGAAATAGAGTCGCCGCCGATGTCTTATGCAACACCACTCCGGTCACGTGACGAGCGGACACGGCGCATATTAATGAAGGAGATCGAACGGCGCGAGGGTTTTGTGGGTTTGAAGGAAGACGAATTACACGGCTGGCAGATTATTTCTCATCTGCACATTAAATCAGGCCCGTGGCCCTTTATATAAAAAATCTCGGCGTGGGAGTGGTGTTTCTCTCGTCGTCACGCTGTTTGGAGGTTTTTGAAATAAAAACAATTAAATTGCGCCGGTGCAGCAGTGTAGCTAGGCCAAAGAACCTGCCAAGAAACTGAATTAAGCAGAGATAGTTTCCCCTGTCAGACTCAGGTACAGGCTATTTCTCTTTAATTACCTGTATCATTATCAGGGTCTGAGCCCTCGTCATGCTCCAGAACGCAAATACAAGCCAGGATCTAAAAATAACTCCCTCCCGAGCGTCTCCGCGCCTCTGCCCGGTGGATGCCGGCACACCGAGAAGAGCTGGGTGATTATTTCCGCCAGCACAAGCCTGAAATATCCTTGTATTAAACCTGTGCTAGTCTGCTTCTCTCGCGCTCCACACACGACCCAGTTAGGTCGCTACCTAAGGTAGCTACCGCAAACTAGTCGACGTTCCAAAATTGTGTTGTATTTTTTTAATTACAGGGGACGGACGCGCGTATGCATAAAGACTGCGTGCCTGCTTGGTCGTGCAGATACTTTAGTTTTGAGAACACGGATGAGTCACTGCATTGGCTTGCCCGCTGCGCGTCGTCTGCTCCTAACGAGGGGAACTCTCCCCCGATGTCGCTCTTGCCCGGAACCCACTTAATGGGCGGGTTGCTGGCGGTTCGACGATGAATAATTCACAGCATCGCTTGCGCGCACAGCTCCCAGTCCCCCCCTGCATGTTAGGATACAGATTTGTCTATTTCCGCAGAACGTAGGCTATTTGCTGGCGTAAATATCGAACGGCAATTAAGCTGAAAATAAACATTGAAATGTTGTGCACGTTTCTATCGGCGACAAGCAACATTATTAAAGGCAGAATACTGTGAAGGAAACAAAAAGGGAGATGTGAATTGTTAGCACATTATTTATGCATGATTCATTTATTATGTTTTTTTTTTATGTTGCTGTAGGCCTAGTGGATATTAAAGGCAGATATGTTTTCTACTGTTTAAAGCTGAATTGCTATAACAGCCTAATAAGGCTCAGGTTAAGATAAGATATCTGTAGTCAGCTGAACGTGTGTGTGTGTGTGTGTGTGTGTGTGCACAGTGCACACTACTCTGTGAGGATGCCAGGTGGAAATTCGCCGTGCTCTTTCACAGGCGAAGGAGGAGGGTGGCTGAACACAGCTACTTGTCATCAAGTAATTTCCTAGTTGCTAAAATATGAGTTTCATCTTCTATCATAATAGAGTTGCTATGGCAACAGCCGATGTCAATTCGCCACAGAAATCACGCCCCTGCCCGCTCCTCCGAAAAAATGTTTCTGAGCCGAATCCCATGGGCAGCTGTTCATATTTACCGCCGGAAAAAAAATACGCAGAATGTATGGCACGGGCCATATGGGATCTGTATCACGGTAAAGCTATGTGAAATAATGCCTCTTCAACCTGAAACTGAGCTTGAACAGCAGGAATCAGGAAAATAAGTGTTAACAATTACTTGTATTTTTTTTAAAAAGCTAATTTATTACATGCAGGCTGTCAATCATATTTAAAGCAGGTCGAATTGTGTGTTGTGCATCTGTAAGTCAACCTGGTTTGAAAAAGCAGTTTTTCTGGTACAAGGCCAATTATCCAGATGCAATAGGCCTGGCCTTTTCCCCAAAGTGGTCAGCTGACATGGTCCTGTGTGCGCGCGTGTGTGTGCGCGCGTGTGTGTGTGTGTGTGTGTGCGTGCATGTGTGCGTGCATGTGTGTGTGCATGTGTGCGTGCGTGTGTGTGTGTGTGTGTGTGATCCATTAGCCAGCGTATTAGTTGTACCTTGAGTCACGGTGGGGATTATGTTTTGCAGCACACAGCCTTTAGCGGGGAACGGAGGGCAGGGGGCTGAAATGACAGCGTTTACCTCCTGTAATGCGTTGGCAACAACACGCTATGAATTTCCAAGAGTGTTGCTATGCAGTTTTCCAGGCATTAAGTACACTCCTGTTGTTTTGTCAGACCAAACTGTGAGCTGTTGAACTGTATGCGTCTTTAAAACGCAACATACAACATTTGCCTGAAGAGGTTGTGTTTTATGTTATGTGTTGGTGCCAGACAGGGTGGCTTGAGTATCTCAGAAACTGCTGATCACCTGGAATTTTTATGCACAACACAAACAAAGTTTGTAGAGAATGGTGCCAAAAACTAGACACGAGTGACTGAGTGGCAGTTCTGCTGGCAGAAACGGCTTGTTAATGAGAGAGGTCAGTGGAGAAGGGCCAACGCTGACAGGAAGGTGACGGTAACACAAATCACCATTCTGGTGTGCAGAAGAGCATCTCTGAACACAATATGTCGAAACCTCTTCAGTGGATAGGCAACAGCAGCGGAATACTTTTAAATAAGTCTAATAAATGCCTTATACAGTGGTGCTCACTGGGTGTATATGCAAATAGGGCACAGTCATTTTCTGTTTCAAATGAAGATGTGGGAGGGATGGGGTCCCTGGGCATAAATTGCATTAGCAGTTTTTTTTATGTATTAATTAATTTGCTGTCATAACCCCCTTCTCCTGGGCAGCGGTGAATCTACAGTGCCACGCACACGGCGACACGTTAGTGTAACGAGTCAGAAATATTTGAACTCCGGTCCTCTCGCTCATCCATGGATTGATCAGACAGACGTGTTACCAGTCAGCTAAAGGCAAAGTCACCCGTAGCCAAAGCCAAGTGCGATCACGCTATTTTGAATTTGAGGGTTATGGCATCAGGGAGTGTTGTCGGGGTAACCTGCTACGAGCCTTCGAAAAAACCAGCTCAAGCTAGGTTTTGGAACAGCTGGTAGCTGGTTGACCGGTTCAGTCCAGCTCCCAGCTCAACATGGTTTTGCTGGTTGATCAGTTCAGACCAGCTCCCAGCTCAACATGGTTTAGCTGGTTGACCAGCTCATACCCAGCTAGACCAGCTTTATGACCAGCTTGGTCATGCTGGTTGACCAGCTCATACCCAGCTAGACCAGCTTCATGACCAGCTTGGCCATGCTGGTTGACCAGCTCATACCCAGCTAGACCAGCTTCATGACCAGCTTGGTCATGCTGGTTGACCAGCTCATACCCAGCTAGACCAGCTTACGAGCAGCGTGGGCAGCTCAGTTCTCTGGTCACGCCGGTATCGCTGGATTTTACAGCAGGATCTACCGTTTCCAGCCTCATCTTCCCTCGGTTTTTTTTCGGTGTGCTTTTCTTCTCAGTTGCGTGCTGTTATTATTTTTTTATGCAGCGTGAAATTAAACACCTTAACTCGGCCTAATCGAGGTATTAGTTCTCCTGCTAAGTCACGCTGCGGCGCTGCATTACCTCCCAAGGAAAACTTCAATTTTTACGATCATCATTTTTCCACGAGCGATTTACCGGAAAAAAGATTTGACTACTGAACGCCGCTGGAGCAGTCTGCCTCTTCGGTGTGATGGGTTTTGACTAACGTTCTCGCGTTCTCGCCGATGCAGCCTCTCAGTCAGGGGAGCAATAGCGTGTAGGTATGAGGGAAAACGTCGGGTAAACGTTCGCGCCCGTAATTTCACTTCTGTTAACCGCGTGTGTCTCGTCAGTTTCCCAAAACTGCCGTTCTCTCTTTTTCAGAACGCGGACGCCAGCTATGACTTCAGCAGCAACGACCCCTACCCTTACCCCCGTTACACGGACGACTGGTTTAACAGGTAACGCCTGCCCCCGGTTAGCTCAGCAGGTCATTTATTACAGTCATTTTGCTCTCACTTTTATACAAACTAACTTACAGTTGATTAGACTAAGCAGGGGACAGCCCCTGCAGAGCAGTGTGGGGCTAAGGGTCTTGCTCAAGGGCCCAATGGCTGTGCAGATCTTATTGTGGCCACACCGGGGCTTCCAGGTCCCAGTCAAGCACCTCAGGCACGAGGCTACGGGGCCGCCCCCACATGTGCCCGTGCTGAGACGACGTGCCGCCCATTGAACAAGCCCCACGACGGCTTCGACACTCGTTATATGCAGAGAGCGGGCGAGGGGGCGTGCTGGAGTACGTCACCGCACAGGCGAGGCGCGGATCAGCACAGATCAGCACGGATCAGCATCAGGAATTAAGCCTGAGGTCTGACCGGACTCTGCGGCGGACGCTGATTGGTCGGGAGCGGATTCGGCGCTGTGTGAATTCTGTGCAGGCGGGTGACTCGCCACACCGGCTGCCCCTTCGCGGACGCTTTGCTCCCGTATGAGCGCGTGCACCCTCAGAACAGGGGTTCTGAAAGGGTTCTCTGGCTTGATTCCGTAGGGGACCCCGTTTTAGTCGTTCTTTATGGAACCCTCCGTCCCCTCTATCGTGCGTGTGAAAGGGTGAAAGCTTCCGGACAAAGAGCCATTTTGCCCGTCAGAGAACCCTTAAACTACATCGGGTTCTTCTACGGAATCGCAGGGTTCTTTGTGTAGGGAAGTTGTTCTGATGTCATAACTGCCCATTCCCCCGGGAGACCTCTTCACCGGGATTACATTACCCCCCCCCTCCCCCAACCTTAACCCCCACCCCCCCACCCCCCCATCGCCCGCGCCCTCCACCTGCAGAATGATCTGCTTCCCCTTCAAGGGCAGCTCAAAGACGCTCTGCTTTAATCTCCTCCACTTTCTCCTGCCTCCTGTCCTCTCTCTCTCTGTCCCTCTCCCTCTTTCTCCCCCCCCCTCTCTCCTTCCCTCTCCCCCTTCTCTCGTTCTCCCCCCGCTCTCTCCCTCTCCCTCTCTCTTTCTCCCCCCCTCTCTCCTTCCCTCTCCCCCTTCTCTCGTCCCCCCCCCGCTCTCTCCCTCTCCCTCTCTCTTTCTCCCTGCCCCTCTCTCTCTGTGGCGACAGTAGTGATTTGAAACTGATTAATAATATCGTGCAGTCGGTCTCTAGCCGCGTGCCGTGTGCCGTGTGCAAGCTAATAGTCTGATTATTTATAAATAGCATCCCCTCTGCGCCGAAGGCAGCCAGGAGGAGAGAGAGGGTGAGAGAGAGGGATGGAGAAGGAGAGGGAGAGAAAGGGAGAGCGAGGGAGAGAGAGAGGGAGGGAGAAAAAGGGAGGGAAAGTGAGAGGGAGAAGGAAAGGGAGAGAAAGTGATAGAGAGAGGGAGAAGGGGAGGGAGAAAGAGAGGGAGGGACAGAGATAGAGAGAGATGGAGAGAGAGGGAGAAGGAGAGGGAGGGAGACAGAGAGGGAGATAAAGGGAGGAGAGAGGGAGAAGGGGAGGGAGTGGGAGAGAGAGGGAGAAGGAGAGGGAGGGAGGGAGAGAGAGAGGGAGGGAGAGGGAGGGACAGAGACACTGCAGTCAGGGAGTGGAGACTGAGCTACAGTTCCTCACAACATGCAGACATTGCCAGAACATAATGGGAAATTTCGAACCAAAATGCCCTGAATTTGAAACTTTAAATTCCCACCGTTTATAAGGAGAACATAAACAGTGCGATAACCAGTCAGCCTATTTGGGTTGGCCTATGTATCTGTAAACAGTATGTCCATATACGTATATGTTCATGTGCATAAGCTGTATCTTGTCATGCATCATAAAGCATTTTGTGAGGGAGGGAAACAGAGAGAGAGACAGAGAGAGAGACAGAAAGAGAGAGACAGAAAGAGAGAGACAGAGAGGGAGAGACAGAGAGACAGAAAGAGAGAGAGATACAGAAAGAGAGAGAGAGAGGGAGAGACAGAGGGAGAGAGAGATACAGAAAGAGAGGGAGAAAAGGCTCTCCACTTCATTCACGTCCATGGGGGTCTCTTCCCTGGGAGTCGCCAAGGTTGCCAGTCTATTCACAAAAATACATAATTAAAACCAAATCCTTAATTTTCCAGACTTTTAATTAATCCCAAATCACAAGTGTGTCAGTGGGAGGCCTTCAATGCGCGTATTCAATTCAGGGCCAGGGGTTTTTGGAATTTACTTTATGCAAATGAAGACAGGTTTCTCTTTACAGATAGGCGGACGCTGGGGTCCATTGTGTTGGTGGAGTGCTTGTCTCGGTCCACAAACCGTGAAGGATTTTAAAGAGGACTTCATTTTTTATTCTATTGTATTATATCAATATTCTTGATGAATAATTCATTGTAAAGCTAGTGGGATTTGAGTGTGTAGTTGCATGCCGTATAAAATCCCGCAAATCATGTTGTCGTACCCTTTAAAACATGCATTACAATAGCTTCATGTGTGCTAGATGTCACGATATTAATATTAAAACAGTATAGATATTAGGGGGAGGTTAATGAATGTATCCATGCATTTGAGCTGATTTTAATTTTAATTTTAATTTTTTCAGTCACGGAACCAGGTGTGCTGGAGAGGTTTCCGCTGCAGCCAATAACAACATCTGTGGTGTGGGAGTGGCTTTCAACTCCAAGGTGGCAGGTATGTCAGAACACACACCCACACACAGATAGCTAGGTGTGCACACACTCACACACACACACACACACGCTCACACACAAACACACACACACACATACACACACACACAGATAGCTAGGTGCGCACACACTCACACACTCACACACACACATACTCACACACACACTCACACACTCACACACACACAGATAATTACACACACACACTCACACACTCACACACACACAGATAATTACACACACACACACACACACGCACACACACACAGAGACAGGCACTCTTGCTCACACACTCACACACACAAACACACACACAGATAATTACACTCACACTCACACACACACACACACACACACACTCACACACACACACACACACACACATTCACACACACTCACTCTCACACACTCATACACACACTCACACACACACACACACACACACACACACACACACTCATACACACACACACACTCACACACACACACACTCACACACACACACACACACACTCATACACACACACACTCACACACACACACACTCACACACACACACACACACACACACTCACACACACACACACACACTCACTCTCACACACTCATACACACACTCACACACACACACTCTCACACACTCATACACACACACACACTCACACACACACACACACACACACACACACACTCATACACACACACACACACACACTCACTCACACACACACTCACACTCACACACACACACACACTCACACACACACACACACACACACACACACTCACACACAGACTCGGGATTGCTTCCACGGTTACAGCTGCCTCTGCTGTTTCCAGGGTGACAGATGATAAATTGCAGAGGCAGGTTGGAGCAGAATTCACCCAGCCTCACGCACAGTTTGGTAACGGACAATATCTCCAGCCCTGCTCCTCCTGACCTTTCCGGGCTGCTCTGTAAATCACGCCTCAGGAAAACAAGCGCTGACAACTCAACTCACCACGTCTCTGGACTTCATTTCCCACCGTTCCACCCTGATTTGGGACCAGGATGAGCCAGCGGGAACACTGAGCACACAAGGGGTGGAGGTGGCAGCCATGCCAACTGATATCCTGATATTATAATAAAATAGTGTTATCTGGATCGGAGGAGCATGGGAATGAGACTGCTGCTTTTCAGAATCTGTCAGATCTCAGATTATTGCCTCTGCAGCTGGATATTGGATCATTTTAATAACACCTACACTCTCAGAAATAAAGTGACAGGGGAGGTTCAGTTTGGTTCTTCAAGTAACAGATTTCCCCAAATATACCCTGAAATGTATTACTAATCCAATGGCCAATTTTACAGTGTGTACCTATAGGGTATCACCACGAGCTTTTGTACCTTTTCCTTTTTTTTTCATCAGATTTTTCCCTTTTTCTCCCAATTTGGTAGCCAATTGTACCCCGTCTGATTCAATTAGAGCTAGTATTAGATACACCACCCAAACCCCGTCCCTCAGCGGCCCAAAGGAGAGCTCCTTCTTCAAGCCGTCTCGTCTCATGCTCGTGACCTGGATTCAGAGGTGCCCGAGGTGCTTTATTGTGCGGCGATCAGCTAACCCTGCCAAGTCCCTCCCTCTGGAGCAGCGAGCCAATTATGCCACTCCACGAGAGCCGGCCAAACTTGGCTTTTGGTCGGACCGGGAATCGAACCCCAGTCCCCGGCGTGCAACTGCAGCAAACTGCAACCGCAAGTCTGCTGCGTCTTAGCCTGTTGCACCACCGCAGGCCCCACCTTTTCTGGCACTTTTCATACTTTCTTTTTGGATAGTGCAAGAAGTCTTCCCATAAAACAAAAACGGTGGCTTTGCATCACAGAGCTGTAAACCCTGGGCTAACCCAAGGACAGGATTTAGCCAGGGCGAAGGTATCTGTGCACGTGTCCTTCTGAGGTTGCTGAGAAGAAGTTAGCATGGTTAAATAACTTTGACTGCTATGTGCAGAGACTAGATCAGCCAATAAATGAACCAAGTTACAAAGACAGTAGTACAACTCTGCCTTCCACTTTGTTCTGGTACGGGCTGACCAAGAATCTCCGAAATAGGGCCTGTATATTAACTGTTTAATTTGAACCTGCTTTGTCATGAAACAGCCCGTGCTTTATGCATTTTAGCGACTGAGTCCTGACATAAATGTGACAGGGAGGGGGTGATAGAGAGGAGTAAAGGGAACAGATGTCCGAGGACCTTGTGTGAGTTTTTCTATCAATCCTTCCCGTGCCCTAAGAGGTGCAGAGAAGGGACTGTGGGCCACGGGAATTGGGAACGTGTTTTGGTGTGGGAGGTTGTAAACTGTATGACACCACTACCAGAGGAAGGCCCCTTCACCTGTTCACTGACAGCGTGTAAAAGTGCAATTATTAAAGGTTATTACAGTCAGTCTGCCTTACAGAGCTCCCTTTTCAGGTCCACTTTAACAAGCCATCATTAAACAAGAGGCACACTATCCCTTACGGGTCGCGAGTGCGGAGGGTATTTTCTGAACATATTCCGAAGAAGACACAGAATCTTCGGCCTCTGTCACACACAATAGCAGCATGCCGCAGAGGCCTTTCAGCAATTACGCTGAACCTGCGGAGGCTTTCCCGAGATAAGACGACATAATGCAGGAGAGACACAGCCAACAGTCTGGGGAAAAATAGCCTTGGAGCTGGGGTCTTAAGCTCCAGTCCTGGAGGGCCGCAGTCTCCGTAGCTTTCTGTGATTTCCTTTCAATCAGCAGCCAATTCAGGCCTTGGGTAGAAACGCTGTACAGCTGGACTCCTTCGCCAAATCTGTGACCTAAATGAAGCGCTTAAGTACATGTGAAAAATCAGCAGACAAAGGCAGGACAGACCTGACATCGGCGGTACGTGAGGGCGGCCATTTTGTGTAATCAGTCTTGGTTCTCTCCTCCTCCCCCCCCCCCCCCCCAGGCATTCGGATGCTGGACCAGCCCTTCATGACGGACGTGATCGAGGCCTCGTCCATCAGCCACATGCCCCAGGTCATCGACATCTACAGCGCCAGCTGGGGCCCGACCGACGACGGCAAGACGGTGGACGGCCCCCGGGAGCTCACGCTACAGGCCATGGCCGACGGCGTCAACAAGGTAGCGCTCGCTTCAGAGAGAACGGCGTTAACAGGGTAGCGCTCGCTTCAGAGAGAACGGCGTCAACAAGGTAGCGCTCGCTTGAGAGAGAACGGCGTTAACAAGATAGTGTTCGGCTCGAGAGAACGGCGTTAACAAGGTAGTGTTCGGCACAAGAGAACGGCGTTAACAAGGTAGCGCTCGCTTCAGAGAGCACGGCGTTAACAAGGTAGTGTTCGGCTCGAGAGAACGGCGTTAACAATGTAGTGTTCGGCTCGAGAGAACGGCGTTAACAAGGTAGTGTTCACTTGAGAGAGAATGGCGTTAACAAGATAGTGTTCGGCTCGAGAGAACGGCGTTAACAAGGTAGTGTTCACTTGAGAGAGAATGGCGTTAACAAGATAGTGTTCGGCTCGAGAGAACGGCGTTAACAAGGTAGTGTTCGGCACGAGAGAACGGCGTTAACAAGGTAGCGCTCGCTTGAGAGAGAATGGAGTTAACAAGGTAGTGTTCGGCTCGAGAGAACGGCGTTAACAAGGTAGTGTTCGGCTCGAGAGAACGGCGTTAACAAGGTAGTGTTCACTTGAGAGAGAATGGCGTTAACAAGATAGTGTTCGGCTCGAGAGAACGGCGTTAACAAGGTAGCGCTCGCTTGAGAGAGAACGGCGTTAACAAGGTAGTGTTCGGCTCGAGAGAACGGCGTTAACAAGGTAATGTTCGGCTCGAGAGAACGGCGTTAACAAGGTAGTGTTCACTTGAGAGAGAATGGCGTTAACAAGATAGTGTTCGGCTCGAGAGAACGGCGTTAACAAGGTCGTGTTCGTCTCGAGAGAGAATGGCATTAACAAGATAGTGTTCGGCTCGAGAGAACGGCACCAACAAGGTAGTGTTCGGCTCGAGAGAACGGCGTTAACAAGATAGTGTTCGGCTCGAGAGAACGGCGTTAACAAGGTAGTGTTCGCTTGAGAGAGAATGGAGTTAACAAGGTAGTGTTCGGCTCGAGAG
Organism: Conger conger; assembly: GCF_963514075.1. Classification (NCBI taxonomy): domain Eukaryota; kingdom Metazoa; phylum Chordata; class Actinopteri; order Anguilliformes; family Congridae; genus Conger; species Conger conger. The sequence continues at coordinate 3,382,949 of NC_083761.1, read as the reverse complement.
AACGGTGTTAACAAGGTAGTGTTCGCTTGAGAGAGAATGGAGTTAACAAGGTAGTGTTCGGCTCGAGAGAACGGCGTTAACAAGGTAGTGTTCGCTTGAGAGAGAATGGAGTTAACAAGGTAGTGTTCGGCTCGAGAGAACGGTGTTAACAAGGTAGCGCTCGCTTCAGAGAGAACGGCGTTAACAAGGTAGTGTTCGCTTCAGAGAGAACGGCGTTAACAAGGTAGCGTTCGCTTCAGAGAGAACGGCGTTAACAAGGTAGCGCTCGCTTCAGAGAGAACGGCGTTAACAAGGTGGTGTTTGCTTGAGAGAGAATGGCGTTAACAAGATAGTGTTCGGCTGGAGAGAACGGCGTTAACAAGGTAGCGCTCGCTTCAGAGAGAACGGCGTTAACAAGGTAGCGTTCGCTTCAGAGAGAACGGCGTCAACAAGGTAGCGCTCGCTTCAGAGAGAACGGCGTTAACAGGGTAGTGCTCGCTTCAGAGAGAACGGCGTTAACAAGGTAGTGTTCGCTTCAGAGAGAACGGCGTTAACAAGGTAGCGCTCGCTTGAGAGAGAACGGAGTTAACAAGGTAGTGTTCGGCTCGAGAGAACGGCGTTAACAAGGTAGTGTTCGCTTCAGAGAGAACGGCGTTAACAAGGTAGCGCTCGCTTCAGAGAGAACGGCGTTAACAAGGTAGTGTTCGCTTCAGAGAGAACGGCGTCAACAAGGTAGTGTTCGCTTCAGAGAGAACGGCGTTAACAAGGTAGCGCTCGCTTCAGAGAGAACGGCGTTAACAAGGTAGCGCTCGCTTGAGAGAGAACGGCGTTAACAAGGTAGCGCTCGCTTGAGAGAGAACGGCGTTAACAAGGTAGTGTTCGCTTCAGAGAGAACGGCATCAACAAGGTAGTGTTCGCTTCAGAGAGAACGGCGTTAACAGGGTAGTGTTCGGCTCGAGAGAACGGCGTTAACAAGGTAGTGCTCGCTTCAGAGAGAACGGCGTTAACAAGGTAGCGTTCGCTTCAGAGAGAACGGCATCAACAAGGTAGTGTTCGCTTCAGAGAGAACGGCATTAACAAGGTAGTGTTCGCTTCAGAGAGAACGGCACCAACAAGGTAGTGTTCGCTTCAGAGAGAACGGCGTTAACAAGATAGTGTTCGGCTCGAGAGAACGGCACCAACAAGGTAGTGCTCGCTTCAGAGAGAACGGCGTTAACAAGGTAGTGTTCGCTTCAGAGAGAACGGCATCAACAAGGTAGTGTTCGCTTCAGAGAGAACGGCATCAACAAGGTAGTGTTCGCTTCAGAGAGAACGGCGTTAACAAGGTAGTGTTCGGCACGAGAGAACGGCGTTAACAAGGTAGTGTTCGGCTGGAGAGAACGGTGTTAACAAGGTAGTGTTCGCTTCAGAGAGAACGGCGTTAACAAGGTAGTGTTCGCTTGAGAGAGAACGGCGTTAACAAGGTAGTGTTCGCTTCAGAGAGAACGGCGTTAACAAGGTAGTGTTCGCTTCAGAGAGAACGGCGTTAACAAGGTAGCGCTCGCTTCAGAGAGAACGGCGTCAACAAGGTAGCGCTCGCTTCAGAGAGAACGGCGTCAACAAGGTAGCGCTCGCTTCAGAGAGAACGGCGTCAACAAGGTAGTGTTCGCTTCAGAGAGAACGGCGTTAACAAGGTAGTGTTCGCTTGAGAGAGAACGGCGTTAACAAGGTAGTGTTCGCTTCAGAGAGAACGGCGTTAACAAGGTAGCGTTCGCTTCAGAGAGAACGGCGTTAACAAGGTAGCGCTCGCTTGAGAGAGAACGGCGTTAACAAGGTAGCGCTCGCTTCAGAGAGAACGGCGTTAACAAGGTAGTGTTCGCTTCAGAGAGAACGGCGTTAACAAGGTAGCGCTCGCTTCAGAGAGAACGGCGTTAACAAGGTAGTGTTCGGCTTGAGAGAACGGCGTTAACAAGGTAGTGTTCGGCTCAAGAGAACGGCGTTAACAAGATAGTGTTCGGCTCGAGAGAACGGCGTTAACAAGGTGGCGCTCGCTTGAGAGAGAACGGCGTTAACAAGGTAGTGTTCGGCTCGAGAGAACGGCGTTAACAAGGTAGTGTTCGGCTCGAGAGAACGGCGTTAACAAGGTAGTGTTCGGCTCGAGAGAACGGCGTCAACAAGGTAGTGTTCGCTTCAGAGAGAACGGCGTTAACAAGGTAGTGTTCGCTTCAGAGAGAACGGCGTTAACAAGGTAGTGTTCGCTTCAGAGAGAACGGCGTTAACAAGGTAGTGTTCGCTTCAGAGAGAACGGCGTTAACAAGGTAGCGCTCGCTTGAGAGAGAACGCTGTTAACAAGGTAGCGCTCGCTTCAGAGAGAACGGCGTTAACAAGGTAGCGCTCGCTTGAGAGAGAACGCCGTTAACAAGGTAGCGCTCGCTTCAGAGAGAACGGCGTTAACAAGGTAGTGTTCGCTTCAGAGAGAACGGCGTTAACAAGGTAGTGTTCGCTTCAGAGAGAACGGCGTTAACAAGGTAGCGCTCGCTTGAGAGAGAATGGCGTTAACAAGGTAGCGCTCGCTTCAGAGAGAACGGCGTTAACAAGGTAGCGCTCGCTTCAGAGAGAATGGCGTTAACAAGGTAGTGTTCGGCTCGAGAGAACGGCGTTAACAAGATAGTGTTCGGCTCGAGAGAACGGCGTTAACAAGGTAGTGTTCGGCTCGAGAGAACGGCATTAACAAGGTAGTGTTCGCTTGAGAGAGAATGGCGTTAATAAGGTAGTGTTCGGCTCGAGAGAACGGCACCAACAAGGTAGTGTTCGGCTCGAGAGAACGGCGTTAACAAGGTATCGCTCACCTCGAGAGAAAGACGCTAACAAGGTATCGCTCGCTCCAGAGAACGCCTTCAACAAGATAGCGCTCGCTCCAGAGAACGAGGTCAACAGGGTAGCGCCGCCCGCTCTAGGGAACGCCCCGGACCCCGCCCGCCTCCCATCGACCGAGCCTCGCAGTCGCTGGAGAGAACGCCGGAACCCGCTCCGCCTCGCTCCGCCTGAACCCGCCCGCCTCGCATCGACCGAGCCTCGCAGTCACCCGGCACCTGTCATAGCCGGTTACGTCTGAGGCAAGAGCGCCGAAATCCGTCCAGCTGTCGGTTCTGATTCCCCCTTGTCTGGTCCTCTTTAACGCCTGAGAAATGAGTCATTTATTTCCCACGCTGCCTGTAGATGCAAACATCTGGTGCAGCCCAACGCGGCTGAAAAGGCTTCGCTGCCAAATGTTTTGCGGGACTAATTTATTTGAACAAGTCCCGGCTTAACCACATCTCTCTGATTAATTATTATGAATTATGTTTTTTTTTTCAATATGCACCAGAAATAAAAAATAAAAGATTCCAGCGGTGAGTTTTAAAACGCTTTGATTTCCTCCCCGCTCGGGGGAAAGCACCCGCGCGGTCGGCGGGACTGCCGGGGAAATGAACGAGCGTTGTCACGGCCCGGCGATTAACCCCGCGTGCGTGCGCACGCCACCGTGTTCCCGACGACGGTTTTAATTACCCCATGGATTAATCCTGGAGCCGGCCGCGGGGGGAGGAGCGGGCTGAGGAGAGCCGGCCCGAGCAGTGGACACGTCCCGGAGTGCGAATAAAACAGAGAAATACGGCTAATCGGCCGGCGCGGCATCCGGCCCACACGCAGCGCTAATCACTTACGTCCTCTGCCTGCACCTTGAAGTCTCACTCCCCACGGTGGACCCCTCTGATTACCCCTGGCTGTGGGGCTTCCCCTGTCCCCTGCGGGGCTTCCCCTGTCGTTTGCCAAACCGGGCAACCAACCGCCGTTGGTATCTCCTGGCCAGAGCTGGCTGTAGGATTATAGTGGCCCTAAATGAGAAGTAGCAGGGGGGCTCCTGGTCGTGGATTGGGGGTGGAGAGGGGGGTACCGGAACCCGATTGTGGACCAAATAATTGGAGGGGGTTTGTTTGTGATCGCGGACCAGGGTACCAGTGCCAGAACCATGGCGTCAATAAAGCTGTTTGCACCCGATGAATACGAAAGAGCCTTAAAGGCCTCAATTTCCCTCGCTATGTAAATTATAATGGAGTTGAAGGTGGTATAAAGACACTGTGAAAGTATCAAAATGCAGTCTCCTCACAATCTGTGTGAAGACACTGCGCATTTAAACAAGCCGTTTGGACTTCCAGAACTTTATGACATCACAACCGTACGCTCATTTGCATATGTGGGCACAGTCCACCTTGTAGCCGGAACAAATCCAAGCGCCCAGCGCAGACGGCTTTCAGATTGTTGGAGCTAGTCAGCCAATCAGAACAGACGCTGGAAAGGTGTACAATATGTGCATAATAGATTGACCTTTAAAACCTGAATTGTGTGGCAGACCGGTGGTGGTGACGTTAAACGGCAGCAGAGATCGCTCGTGCCCGCGGTCCCCCCTGCCCCTGCCTGCACTTGGTTCCTCCCGCTGCAGTAGAAACCTGCAACCCCCCCACGCCGACCCCCCCCCCCTCCCCCCCCCATTTCAATTCCAAGAGCAGAAGGAGTGACACCTCTGCATAGTTCAAACATCACTTTGCAATTTAAATTCGGGACAGGGACAGAAATAGACGGCGGGATGAAAGAATCCTCGGAGGCCGCTCTCCGCACGTCTACGAGCTGAAGAGGAACGTCAAGGTGCAGCGCTGTCTCGGAAAAAATGAAATACGGGCTTCAAATGTTGCCCGTGCCTCTCCATGTTCCCATGATTTATACAGTGTATTATCCGTTGGCCTTTTCTTTTTTCCCAGCAGCCCCTCTGCGATCTATTATTCATTCCCGAATTTCAACGTACACTGTGTAATAGAAGTGGAAATAATTACTGAAGTACTACGAAGGCTCTAAAATGAGGAACCAGCGCCGTTGAATCTCTTTTTTTTTAAATCAGTAAGGCTGACCTGCACGATGGTATTATTAAACTTAAATTAGTTTTTGTCATTACGTTACCACCAAGAAGAAACTGCCTCGTAAAAAGGACTAATAAAAAGGATTGTGGGTGGCACGGTGGTGCAGTGGATGACACTGTTACCTCATAGGTACATAAAATCGTACCCCTAGCCGGCAATATATAATTATTTTGTACCGTTTAGCGTGGAAAACATACTCGTTTGAACATTACAGTACTTTCAGGGTACATTTCAGTAAGATCTTTGAAGGACAAAA